>NC_044195.1:18741918-19028666 GCF_900880675.1 Sparus aurata
ATATGCCAGATCCTTACCCAAAACCAACTCTTTTGTTTCTACTCACACAAAGACAAACATTCTCAACAATCGTAAATAGTCTGATCGACAGCTTCTGCTCTCTGTATGTTTACATCTATCTGCTTTGGCGTGCCATTGTTTCCACTGTCGCAGAGTCCTTGGAAACAATGTGGTATGTTTTACAAGTTAACCATTAAACATAGATGGTTTTGTTTTGTAATTATATCTATCTAGTGTCAGGCAGACTGCAATGTTGCAGCCACTACTTGACTCTTGATTATATGGTTGAGGTGGATCTCACTTTTTCATGTCTGGAATGGTATGTTTCTTTTTTTGTCTTGGAATTACTAGAAGTCTTTCTAAAGATACTACAGACAGATTTTCAGTGTTAGTGACACAAAACCACTTGCGGAGATCAGTGTTCTTTCTCTGCCAGTTCTGTCTGTGAAATATTTATCGATGCCGGGCGTTTTGATAAGATTCCTTCAATCCCTATCTTAAAAGCTTTGACTTTTTCAATAGCATACACAATTTTTTGATATGCGTTACGGCATAGCAGATACCATTTCAGGCAAGGCTAAAAATATGCACACCAAGTCTGTTGTGCCTTATTTTTCCTCCCAGAACACCCAACTTTGCTGTGATTAGGAATGTGATAACATGAAAATCAATCCTCAAAATATGCTGAAAACTCTTATAATGGCATTAAAACACATTCAACACTGAAATCACTTGACATTTTGTTAAGAAACCATTGTTCTTATAGTATCACAGATAGGACACAACTTTTTTTAGTGAACATCCTTTTTAGTGATTACCAATCAATCAATCTCAAATTAAATTATCATAAATCATACGGTCCCCCGGCATAAATCAAAAAGACAAATAAACACCTCACTGTTGTCTTTAGTTTGTAATCAGTCATATTCTCACACATCTGATGACTGTTTTTGTGGGGGAGATACAATGAGCAAGTCGAGGATTTGGGTTTTTTGACTCAGTCATGTGAGGATAGCCATGACAGGTTATTCCAATGAAGGACATTTTTCTGTATATTTATCCCAATCTATATCCGTAAAAATCTTACATCTACCATATTTTCGCTGACAGATGCTAACTGTGACCTAGCTGCTCCCCCAGGGCGCCTGTGTTTGCGTCCTGTCTAAAGACAAAAGTGAGTTTTCATTTATAAATTTTACAGAATTTTTATTTTGTTGTTGTTTTGTTGTTGTTTTGTTGTTATTTTGTTGTTGTTGTTTTGTTTTGAGTAGCAGTTAAGTTAGATTTTAGCACCAAAACTACTTGGTTAGGTTTAGGTAAACATCATGGTTTGGTTCAAAATGCACCCTTTTTCTCTTTAAGTCAAAAAGATCAGTCAAGACAACTGAACTAGCCAATCACAACAGGATTAGGTTGAACTGTTTGGAAAACAAATAACATCTCTGTTAAAAGCTGAAGAGATCCATAGAAAAGTTTAGTCACATCTTCACTTGGAGCACCTGCAGAATACTAACATACCTGACAAGTTATCATCCACAAAAGTTAGGCATAATACAAAATTAATAAATCACGTTTGCTTCCATTTTGACTTTAAACATGGTGTAGATCTGCACTCACTGAATGTACTGTTATACTTTTATTCCCTATATTGGGTCACAGTTCTTTGTGAAGAAGTTTTTTGAAACTTTAGAAATAGTTAGCATATACAAACTTACAGGGGTTTTACAAAGGTGTGAAGGTGGAACAGGTTACCACGTTGTATATTACATAGATTTACATCTTTTGAAAGGATCCAACTTTTTCCAGGGATTTTCCTCCGGAGGCCTCAGAATTCCCCCAGTAGCGTGCACCCTATGAATATTTTTCAACCCCTAATGACCTTGAAAAGCGCTGCGTTAACAGTGGATTTGCTTTCAACAATACCTTCCAAAAACTATTAAGGCGCATGATGACATCCTGAAAGCTGATTCTGTTGAATGACTGGTGCTCCCTGGTCTCATAACAAAGTGGTTTGCAGGCTGAGTGTTTCCAGTGCTTCTGCGGTGACTGGAACAAGGCTGGATCCTCGCTTTCTGAGACGAGACACAGACATGTTCTACTTCATCTGCTCTTCTGTTCCCTGCAAGCTACTCTGCCAGCTCACCTGGCCTTATTCCCAGATGTTTGGTTTCCAGCAATTAGATGTTTGAATGCTCACACAGTGTCCTCCCGTCACTGTAGAAATGCTCTGGTTCACTCCTAATGAAGACTTATTTACGGTTGCACGACACTCAGTAAGAGCCTAGCCTTAAGATACTGTGGTGTATCTGTAGGGACGGGCTGTGGTTGTGGGCAGTCGGCTGGAAAGGAGCTGTTATTTTTGGCAGAGACTCTTCTCTCACTGTGAGATTCATGCTTTCAGCACCTGAACTCCTGGTTAAGTTACAGCTCTTCCCTTACTGCCTGAGGTTCACTATAGGCAGCGTCGCCCATTTCATTAAACAGTGGCCGGTTTTAAAGAGATAAACTTAATAAGATTAGCTAGAGTGGAGATGTCACATTGTTGTGTCCTTAATAGAGCTGAACATTATTCATCAATAATAAATTCATTGAGCAAGGCATTTTTTAAAGCTAAAAGCTAATGGTGCAAGTTTATCAAATGTGAGGACTTGCTTGTCTATTCTTGTCTTAAATTGCAGCAAACCACTTATCGGTAAGTTTTAGACTGATTGTTGGACAAGAAGATGTTGGAAGGTTGAAACAAACAATTGCATTAAAGTGAAAATTGCAATTGTTTGTTACAAACTGTAACCTGTACGTTATTTTTCTCATGTTATGCATTGATTACCATCATGGGTCTACATCATTACCTTAGCACTGAATGTTAAAACAACACCAGAGGTCTTGGTATGCTATCTTCATTCAATGATATGCTTATTAGAGTACCCTAAACTATTACCTTTTGCGTTCTGGTGGGTACCAAACTAATGTCATCCCTCGTCCTTAAAATGATAGTGATAATGAATAAACAGGAAAATATGGCAGAAGTTGTAGCAAATCTGCATACACCTTTACAAACATGATGGTAAATCACAGAATTAGCTGTAATTATAAACCTCCTGTGTTTTCTGCTACTGTATCTGTGGTACAATCTGATTGACAACTGATGAAGCGATGACATTTTATTAACCAACAAGACAAAGGTCAACTTCGCAGTGATGTCATCCTTTAACGCCATAACTCAGGAACAGCAGGGGAGAATGTGACCATATTTCAAATTTTGTACTGAATTGGTGACTCTAACTGGGCGCCCACTTTGAAACTGTGGTGATTGTATTGCTCTTCTGTGCTGCCAGGTGAAAGATGTGTGTGAAGCATCCCCATCTTAGATTTTTTTTTCTACTTATAGACATATGGCAGCAGTCCACCATAAGCTCATAGGTTTTGGAGATATTGAGCTTCAGGTTATTTTTGTAGATGCGCCATGTGACGTAGCTCCTTTTGTGCGCCTCTGTGTAAATTGTCTCTAAGCGTAGGCGGCATGTTTATCGCTGGAAACATTCACTGGAATCAGATATGTCAATATAGTGATCGCTTCCATTTCGCCAACAGATACACGGATGATACTTGTTGGTTACTTTTTGTAAACTGCAACTTGTCTGGTGCACAGAGGCAGACAACCCGAAGACCATATTGTAGTTAAAAGAAATAACAAATACATTCACATACAGCATATACTTTACAAGATTATTAGCCTGTTTGATGCCCCATGCGCACAATGATTGTTCACGATAACAAACGTAGGTCATGTTTATTAACTGCTTCTGTTATCCAAAAAGTGTTGGCTGCTTGTTTCAGCCTATTTCAGTTTTTTGGTTGTGGCTAATGTGATCGAATCAAAGTGTCAGTCAATAACAAATTGACAATGTTTATCCCTCTCCAGGTCCAATTCATTCACCTCTAAAAATAGAACCTTTTAAAAAGTTTAAATATCAGACTCATCATTGTCTTGAGGAATATCTGAATCTGATGATAAAGAGTGAGTTAAATAACTTGGCCTTCACTTTGCTCAGTCTGGAAGGAAACTGTATTTCTGTTTGGTTGTTGCATCATTCAGACTCCAGCCCACACGCCACTAATCGCTTACACTGAGCAAATCAAACTGATTGTTTAGCTGCAGGCTTTAAGAACAAACTGGATTGACTATTCAGACAGAGATGATTTATGGCCAACCTGCCTCCCCACTGACGCCAGTAATGGCTGCTCTCCAGCAATTCTGCCTCGTCACTCATCAACTTGCAAATTCTCAAACTTGACAAACATCCAGAACACGTCACCCAGCCCAGCGACTTCCGCACTGTGTGAACAGATCAGGCAATGAGTGAAGTTATCAACAACTCAGCTGCTTAATCACTTGTTGTGTTGATGTATTAATTAACAACCAATACGAACAAGTGTGATTTTTATGTTTTCTGAAAATATTGTACTGATTGATTATTTAAAAGGGAGAAATCCTCCAATGGCAGATAGAGGTGAATAAAGTTACATTACCTTCAGTAATGTAGTGTTTTTACATTGACATTTAGGGCATATAGCAGATGCTTTTGTCCAAAGGGACTTACAGTAATTCATGTATACATTCATACACAGATGGCGTTGGCTATGCAAGGTTCAGACCAGCACATCAGGAGCAGTTTTGGTTCAGTATCTTGAACAGATTAAAACACATTCATTGCTTTGTGTATATTTTTGGAACCAGAATGATGTATATGGGATTAGCCTCACAATAAACGACAGTTTATGGCATGCTGAGGAAGCACTTCATTTAGTATAACATTGTATATTTGAATATCGAATTGTAATTTGTGTATCTTTGAGATATGAACATGCACAATAAACACATTTCAAAAGAAATGCGATGAATGAGAAAATATTTTAATCTCCAGGTACTATGCATTCACTCAGATTAACCTGCATACACTTTTTGGCGGCCACGAGGTTAGCTAGCACGATGGCTGAGAAAGGAGAGTAGATCTTAAATGGACATCTAAATCAAAAATGTTTTTAAGTCATATCGTGATTAAAATATTGAACAATGATACATTTTCATTCCATGATTGATTTGGACAATACTTACTTGTGTGGTTGGTGTTAATGTTGTGGACCGAGTGCAGCTTACCATTTCTAAACTAACGTTAGCTACTGTTGCTCTCCATTAGTGGAGCAAAGAGAGGCAATGAGACAAGGTTATTTTCACAACTAAAACAAATCATCCAAAGGCTTGTATAGGCAACCAAGAGAGACGGAGAAGGTCTCATTTTTTATGTCACAATCCGCTCACATATATTATATAAAGCCCCTTTAAGAAGGGAAATTAGTCTAAATAGTCTTTTTACTACATATTCTGTACTGCTCTAGCAAACGCATCTGGTTTCTAATGAGCAAGCAGCCCACTTCCCACACTGCACTTGAACAAAATGAAAACACGGCGGCCCCATGCAATATGTGCTTCCTTGTTTATGTGAGTTATTGTTTTAACCCATACTGCAATTCTACATCTGCATCATTCAGCTGTGAGGATCATGCTCCTTTTGTATGTTTCCGGGCCATGTCGAGGAGCTGTCACAGCATTTAAATGAGCATTTTGCTTCAGCGAGAATGAAGAGTTTTTGTCAGCCTCCACTCATCTTGGATGATTAGAGCAAAATGTCTACCCATCTTGACTGGAGATCGCCACAGCTCCAGATAACATGCTCGGTGATTGAAGGTCGCAATATTTTGAATTCTAATGGGGCTGCAAGATGAATTGCCTGAAATAGACTGTAGAATCTTCCTGCTTCCTCCTCGTGCCCCCCTTGCCTGTCCGCTGTGAAAAGAACCACTGGGAATGGCAAGGCCCGATGATCATAGAATTATTGGACGGTGATTCTAAACCCTTCAAAGAGGAGTTGCTATGGAGATCTCGCTCCAAACTGTGAAATGATTCACCTTTGAAAGGCTGGAGGGCCTGAAGGCTGAACACATCATTGTTCAGGTGGCGGTTGGTTAGAAAATTGCTGGTGCCTGTGCAATCAGCAGCACTATAGTAGTTAAGGATCTAAAAAGGTTTGTTCTCTGAATGATGTGGGACAACAGTGGTGTGCATATGTCGGTCCCTTTCAATCAAGGCGCTCTCAGGATCCGTGGTTTAACAAAGTAAATTGAATGACAGAGGTTAAGCTAATGATAAGGGAATTAAGACTGTTGTTTTCTGTCAGAGTTCATAACCGGAGCCTCCCCGGCACATCCACCTTTCAACAGCACACGGATCAGGCCCGTCTGAATAGCTTTGCCCCAACATGTAGTTTTTTTATTTTACAGGCAGTCATATGAAGCATGGTGGAAAGATGCACCTTTAAAACTCTGCAGTTGACAGTAGATTACATAGGAAGTGGAGACACCTTGCAGGGTGCTGATATTCATACTATCGAGCTCTGTGATTTCACCGTGATCTATTTTGAAAGATGGGATCATGAAGAAAACATGAGTTGTATCCCTGAAGTGCTCAAACCCACCACTTTCTGGTGTCAAACTGATGCTTAGCAGCCAATAATTGACATAAGAAACAAGGCTGAATATGCCACAAACTCTGTTACAGAAGCAGCTGTCAATTTCATGTATCCGAAAGTGAATGTCGAGACGATATTTCCTGAATGAAACTGTGTGCATTGCCAGTGTTTTTTTTATGCCGGGAAGACATACATAATGTGCTTTTCCTGACAGACTCGTAAAATAGCTTTTACTGCTCTGAATACCAGGAGAATTGCGGCAGTGAGTTTGCATGAACATTTTAAAAGCAGCGCGAGGAATGCAAGTTCTTTAGATGTGCTCGTACCCATCTCGCGTGTGAAAACATGCACAGGAAGTTAAAAGTCAATGAATACTGTAATTTAACTGAATTATGTTGACCACATATCCTCCCAGGTAGCAACTTGAGAGGAAGCAGCTCAATCAGTATTGATCTCGACTTGACTCAGACAGCTGCCTTGTCTGTGTAGCTGACAGGAAAGTGATGATATACAGTGTGATCGAGCCTGTTTGGTGTACTTAGGTGTTAGACTCTAACTTTTAAAGACACAACATGTAACATTTCTACATTAAAGGCGCACTATGTAGGAAGATATTTTAATCAGTGGAGAAAGATCTTCACTGACTGTATTTTATGCCTAAACAAATTGAATAAACAAACAAAACTCTTGTTTTCATGACTGCATAAAAATTAAAGAAAAACACAAATTCACACTGTTTTACATTGTTTATTTGTGGCGGACCCTGCCACCTTTCTAGCTTCAATTAGTGTTCTCGGGACCTAATTTCCTCTGAGATCAGCTTGTTTATTCAGTTATGGAAAAAATAAATATTTCTGAATATTTTTTCCTCATTCTGAGGTGCATTTCATTTGTTCGCCTGTTGCTATAACTTCCAAGACAGTCAGACAAAGAAAGGAAGAGTTTGAACTTGACTAATAATGCAAATAAAACATTCAAACATTGGTTTGTCTGTGAATATTTATGCCTTAGTCATGTAGATTCTCATCAGCAATGGTAGCTATTTAACAATGGAAGACAACTCCCATTGTCCCACGCTATTAACGTCTTTTGTTTTCTTTTGATTGAGGGACCCTTAGCAGCAGAAAATATATACTATATGTGTTCAATTTTGCATATTAAGGTTAATGTAAAGGGAAAAATAATAACAAAGTCACTAAAACATATTTGTTTTTCTTCCATTTTCTCTTGCAATTATGACTTCAGGGAGTTTTATCCTCTCATATTTTACTGGCCTGCAGTGCTGCTGTAAGTCCATAATTTTAGAGATTAGCCTGATCTGTAATCAGGCCATTGAACACCACTCACCCTCTGGAGACTAATCCTTTTGTGCTGTTAATAAAGGAGCACCTGTTAATAGTGTCTTCAAAACACACGCCATTTGAAATGAAGCAGTAAAAATCGAAATTGTGCGACCGACCTGACTCCTGAAACTAGGCCTCTCCAACCTCTATCTTCTTCTTTTTTTCTGTCAGTGTGTGTTTTTACTGTCTTGCATGTAGCTTTGTGTGGCGCCGCGGCCTCATAAGAGCTGTCTTCACAGAGCCCTACCCAGACCCAGTTGTTAAAGGACTAATTGTGGAGATTGCCCCCTCAGATTTCTTTCTCTCTCCCTCTCTCTCCCTCTCTCTCCCTCTTTCACCTCGTTCATTTGTTCTCCAGCTCTGAGCCGTGAATGGGACGGCGGTAAAGTAGATGTGAATGTTAAATTAGGCGAAATTAATTAAAGCAAATTACTTTGGAATATGTGGTAGTCAGAGGAGAGTGTCAGCTGATGACTAAATAGTGAGTGATCAGCTGCTCCGGCGCTTTGAAAAGCCTCTTTCAAATGTTGATTTATCAGCTTTTTTATGAAGAATGAATAACAATAGTTCGACTTATGTGAAATGTGTTTTGAAATGATTGCGCTTGCTTTGGTGTTTTAAACATTTGTTAATAAATATAGTCATTCCCATTGCTCTCATAAACAGTGATTATTAACAATCATGAGTGGTTTATTCACCATGTGAACCTTTTCAAAACTCCTCACTCCTAATTATTATGTGTTAAACTGAACAACAGACTCGTATGCGTTTTCCATTTGTAACACAGTGTATCAAAACTGTACATCATAATTGTCTGTAATGTATGTATATTCTTGCAGCTAACAAAATGATTACATTGCATTATTTTTTTTGAGTTCATGCAGAGACAATAGCAAATTTTCATTCCAATCAGTGCTGAACAGGGAGCTGGTAAATTGGCGCAGCAAAACAATAATTCCACTGATTAGCCCCTTTCTGTGTGGCGTAAGTGAACTGTTTATACTGTGGAGTACCTCTGCAAGAGGACAGGAACCAAAACAGCCTGATTAGGCAAAGAGTAATTGGATAAGTTCATTTCACCATGAGGACAACGCACAGGATGACAGCTTGCACAAAAGTCTACAGCTTCTGTTGGCTTGCATGTTTAATAAGGCCACCGGTGTAGTATTTTTCGGTGTCTATCATTTTGTTGTTGAGCTTTGATGTTGAGATTCAACTGATGAGTGGTGCTAGATTGTAAAAGCCCCGTAGTTTAGTATCAGGGAAAAATCAGGTACTTATCGCTCCTTAACCCAGAAGAACAACAAGATATGATATTCTGTGCATGTGGAAGATCCTTGGAGGGGGTTCCTATTGTTCAGTTTACAGTTTAGTGTCTCTTACACTTTAGTAAATACACTCCCACTCTCATTCCACAACTGTTTTACAGGCACCTATTCTTATAAATGAAAAAAAGAGTCTACTGCAGAGGATCAATAAGCAGAATTGGAATATAATATTCAGAAATATGTTTTTACTCATGAATAATTACCTGAGGGTAAGAATCGTTGTGTAGTCATTATCGGAGACCAACCTTTTGTATCTACAGAGCCCACCATATTTCTACAGTAGCCCAGAATTGACAATCAAAGCACCACAGGGCCTTTCACACTTTTTGCAACCACAAGGGGAGGGTGACGGCAGACAGTGCAATCATCAGGATCAAATGCCTGAAGTTAATGTTTTTGCAAACATTTGTATGTATAGTAGATGCCGTAACATACTGACATTTCAACAAAATGTGTCATCGTGTTCACATTACAAATTTATGACCTGCAGGGTAGAACGCTTACAGTCAGTGACTACAGTTCAAGACCAAGTGCCAACATTTTTCAGCAGGCACCACTGGATATTTTTAAGGAGACCTTTAGACAATTTCCAGCTGTGTTTTTTGGCAAACTAAACAGATGCTTTAAGTCCAAACATGATCTTTTTCGAACACTTAAGTGTTTTTCGTGCCTAAATCTATCCAGACCATAAACAAAGTGTTGTCACAGATGAACCGAAAAATTGAACCTAAAGAAACGTAAAATAGCAACATAATGAAATGTAAAATATATAACATAATTGTAACATTTATTCAGGTTGAGCGAGGAGTGTTTTGTTGGTTGCCATCTGCAACCTCACTACTGGATGCCACAAATCCTACACACTGGAGCTTTAAGCGCAGTGTTGCTTTGAACAAAGTGCCTACATCATAAGGCAAAGATGCTAACATGCTAATATTTAGGAGTTTATGTTTTACAGTGTAGCATGTTAGCATGCTAGTTATTATAGTTTATCTTATGGGGAATACGAACGTCTACAGAAATTTATAGCAAGCCATCCTCTAGATGTTGACACATTTCACTCAAAACCACAAATGTTAGCGTCATGGTGGCGCAAGTTGAAAAGTGGGAGGATCAACAAAGTCATTACAATTCATCCTCTGCAGAGCACCACATGTGATATCACCCATTTGTTTGTGGACGGTTGCCATTTTGATTTTTGGTGCCAGAAGTGACAAAAAATTAGGACAAGAGGGAGGAGCTAGGGAAGATATGCGGATTGGATCTGAGTGAGAACCCAGCGACACTCTGTGGTAGCGACTTGTCAATCACAAGGTAGCCACGCCCCAAAGCATACACTGATTAATCCTGTATTTTACTTTAAAACGGGACCACAACAAAAAAACTGAACATCGTGCTGTATTGAAAGAGACTTGATACTAGAAGTTGAGACCATCAACTCATCAGGAAAATGTTTACTGAGTTTGTAAATCAATTGAGTAGTAGGGTCATTTTCTCATAAGCTTACATACAATCAGATTTCTTTTTGCAACCAGACATCCGCCTCTTGCTATTTGAAAGGAGATGCTTTTCAGAGCCGAAAGCTGTCTCCACTATTTATACAGTCTATTTGGGCCACAGATATCTGTACAACATTTCATGGCAATCCATCAAAACGTTCCTGAATTATTTCAGTTTGGACCGACAACCGAGTGACTGACAGACCGACAGACGTCCCATGAGCCACATAGCTAAAAACCGTCAGATCAGACACTGTCCCAGAGGCAATATTTCTTGTTAGTGGAGGGTCTGTTTTCATGTGTAGACACTCTACGGTGTAGACATTCATCTGACTTGATCTGATTAGTGGAGTGACAGGGGGTTAACTTGACTGTTCCGGTATGTTTCCCATCATGACAGCCACGCACAGCTCTGAATCATCAATATCTTCCCCATGTATCACGGTTGCAACTTGTTGAGAGATGGAAGTGACAGCCTCGGGATGAGTCGTGCGCATCACAGCGGTGACGTTATTATCTCGCAGGGCCTCACCTGTCAACATGCCGTCAATGCTCAGGTGTGTACATGTGAATATGGATAGTTAACAATATTAAGAAACTCTGCGACGAACATTCCAAACATAGTGTCCCTCACCACGGCAATACATAAAGCCAAGTCATCAGTCACCTGACATCCCCTACCCTGTTGAGTGAAATTGCATTCCCATTAAGGCACAGTGTGAAACTTCTTGAGTCACTGTTACTGACTGATTCATGAAAACGTGTGCAGGCATATTCCATATACTGTTCTTATGTAAATTTAGCATATAACTCAAGAACTTTACTTTTTGTACAAGTATTAGTTGCTTTTACTTTACTTGAGTATTTACATTCTGTGCTACTTTATACCTCTATTCTGAGGATGTACATGAAAAACCTATGTTGCTCCAACAGTATATGAAATAATTCAAGCTACAACAGCAAAATGCTACTTCTATATACTTGCATAAGTAATAATCAGCCCAGTCGCCAGGATAAAATGTCAGAAGGTTACGTGTCATAGGCTACGTACCATAGTGACATTTGCACAAAACATATTATATATCACCTTCACATTACATGTTTATTACCTGACTTATTTATTACCTGACTTATTACCAGCTGGCCACCACCAGTGACTACATTTTGAGTCTGCATTAACATTTGTATGCTTGACACCAGTGGGTGTTTTTAAGAAGAACTCAGGACTGTTTGAGGCGACCAAAACAGGTATTTTAAGCCCAAATATGATCTCTTCCTAACATTAACCAAGTGTTTTTTGTGCCTAAACCTAATCAGAGGTTGTGACAAGAGAGAAAAATATTTTGAACCTAAAGAAAGGTGAAGTTGCAACATAAAGACATGTAAAGTTACCTTATCTGTGGTTTTGCAGAAACGTACTTTGCCAACATTTATTCTGGCGACTGGGTTGGCAATAATGAATAGATAATATCATAATATTTTCTTCACAGGCACAGTGGACATTTATTTGCGTCATGAGCACATGTTTTTCTAATAGTACTTACAATTGTAATCATGATATCTCAGAAGTGTCTCCTTTTCCTGGTTTTAAAAGCTCCATTACAGTAAAATTATATTTATATTGATTAATTAACTTTTTGTCCCAGTATTGATATTGAGGTATTTGGACAAAATACGTATCTGATTTTGTTACTCATTCCTAATATTTATGAAGTGCTTTTTTATCTTCCAGCCCTAAGTGATAATATAAAACAGACTGTACAATAATTAAAGAATATATTGGAGCCCACTACAGTCACCACTAGTACTGTAAAAGGCTGTCACTCTCATGTGACAGATGTACACCCTTCTCGCCCCTCTCCCTCCCCTCCCTCACCCCTGAGCTCAGAATCAGAAGGAGTCCTTAGAGCAGCTGCTGGCTAAATGGTCTGCTTCAGAGCCTCATTACCTAATCACCAGCATAGCCACGGCTAAGACGCAAATGATGAGGGGGAAGACTGTCGTCTATCATCTACGAATGTTGACATTTTTCTCTTAAATCACACTCAGTTTTGTTTATCTCTCATATTTTTTTATCTTAATGGCTGATAGTTTTAAGCCAGAGGGGTAGAAAAGGCATGACCACACACTTTTCATGCAGATTGACGGACAAGCCTGTTCTGTTGCACTTAAAGCCAATTTTAGTGGAACTTACTTTGACACAGTAAGCTGGTTTCTCGCAGTTCTGACACTTGCTTGCTGAAAAGAAATATTTAATGTATTCCTGAGTATTTTTATTATATTTGTTATGACTTTCCTGTGACTCCCACTGTGCTTTTTCATCTGGATGTTTATTTTTCCCACATTCTCTGCAAAAAGCTAATGATTTTTTTTTTTTTTGGGGGGGGGGGTTTAAATCTAATCACTGTTTCACATTCGATCGCAAGAAGTCAATGCCATTGATTCTGTTGCTTGTACTACATGTGTGCACGTTGTTGCTGCAGGGAAAAAATTCTATAGTAATACACTCTCTGTGTGTTTGTATCCTGGCGCTGCAGGTGCTTTTGAGGATGAGGATATCATCCATGTTGAGGGGACGGTGGACCCGGTGAGGGATATGGAGATCATCCACGAGGAGCTGCGGCTGAAGGATGAGGAGATGATCGGCCCTATTATTGACAAGCTGGAGAAGACGGCCATTAGAGGCGGTGACAAGAAACTCAAACCAGAATACGTGAGTCAATGTCCCAGCAGGCCCTTTGCTCCCCCTCACAGCACGGCACAAATAATAACCCACCCACACACATGGCCAAGGAGAAAAAAAGTATGTTTTTTTTAATCTCCCTCCAATAGGTCTCACCCCTCCCCCTGCCCTATTTTTTTTTCCCCTTTCCGAGATTGAAAGTGATCAGGGGTCAGGGGTTTTCTGCTGTAGAAATCATTAATAGAGAGTTACTTATTCAGCTGCCGACCCTGGGTCACAGCACTGGGCTAATGAAAGTGTTTCCACACAGCTCTTTTCATCTAAAGTAATACTCAAATCATGGCACAGCTCTTGCTCATGCTTATACACCTACAGCAGCTCAGGAAATTGTGTAAGGCCATACAGCGGGTGACACATATGCCTATACCTCGCTATGAATACCGTAAATGTTTAGAATATTCTTTGACTGAGGATTCCACAGCAAGGTGCAGGGCAAAACACAGGGTAAGATCAGAAAAAAAAAAGAAAAAAATCCACATCCTGGCTGTCAGATCACAACGTATGTGGATGCAAACGCATTCAGATGGTCATATTGTTAAGGTAATGAGGCTGAGTCGCAAACATTAGCAATGATCTGGTTGTAAATGTGTCATGATTCTCTGACGATGGAGGAGCAGGCTCGGATGGGCGAGGGGACCCGGCCTTTCAATGGGAGCGGCATGCCCAATTTCAGGGCCCTGAGACACCGAGGCTCTGACCACTCATTACACTAACGAGAGGGGCTTTTTCACCTGCTGCAGAGTTTGGTTGGTTCCCCTCAGATGAAGCCAGCACCACCCCCCCCCCCCCCCCCCTTTTTACAGCCTACAGCACTTCCCCACACCCCTGTAGCCCCACAGACAGGAGCCATTCAGGCCAGGCAGGTGGCCGCTTACGCACATAATTGCTAACAATTTTAGGCAATGAATAAAAATGATACATTACTTGTCAAAGGTTGTGCACACGTCGGCAAGTGAAATCTATAGAAGACCTCTTTAGATGGCAAAGAATGGTGCTTATCAAAGGCTGCACCAAGCTTTTAGATGGGAGGGATTGTGTGATTGTCTCACAGGCTGAGTCTGGCGTTTGACATGCTCAGCTGTGCACAGACACATATACACATGTTTATGTCAGCGTTTATTTGCAGGAACATGTGCATCAAGTCTAAGAATATACAGTTTGAAAGAAAAAAAGTGCTCGTTCTTTCTTCTGGAGAGCCACAGGATGCAATGAAATAAAATAAAAAATGATGGTGATTACTGCCTTAGATTTTCCACTTTATGGATTCATTTGCAAGACCTTTGAAAAAAAAACTAATTTCCATTGTTGCACTCAGTTTCCTATAAGTGCCACAGGTCTTTAAGTGGCTGGAAATTCTTTTTCAAGAGCAAAAAACACTTTTATCCTGAGTTCAGTAATTATTTTAATGTCAACTTATTTTACCATCTAGATGTTCATTCTTTAAAAAATTACATTGTAAAACTTTATATGATTGAAGATTATGCACCATTCACACAAATCCTAGATTTGTTTTTGTCACACACTTTCTCACATTTTTATATGCTTGCTTTAAGACCGACAATATCAAAACAATGTTTTAAAATAATGAGTAAAGATGAAAAAAACACACAAAACTCAATAGTGCAAAACTCAAAATATGTCTGATGAGAAATTAATTCACTTCCTGTACGTTGCTACCTCTGCAAAAGGTATGGAAACACTATGCCTTACGATATTACACTAAGAGAGAACTACTCTATTTATTAATATATACCATAAAGTGTAATACACTGTGCATGCACTTCATAAAGAATGATATGAAATAAATGCAGATTGTGACATGCAAAAAAATATTTTAAAGGCATTGTTCCTCTTTTTTTAATGTACTTCCTTCTTTGTGGGTAATGCACATAAGATGAGATGATTATTACTATTAGCTAAAAATGTATCTGAAACGTTTAGGGGCAAAATAATTGGGAAAAAAATGTTTGTTTTATAAAAAAAAGAGGGGGAAAAAAATCAGACCATGGTCATTTATTATAAAATAGCATTTTTATGGTTTAAATTGTTGTCAGAATGAAAAAGGTCACTTAATATTTCACTGTGAGTTGAAGCTGAACATATGCACACAGGGCTCATATGTATGCATTGTTGTACAGATTTAAGTCCATTCTGCCGTTGCTGTGTTTACAAAGACAATGTTTCATTGCTTTTGTCCGTATGAATCCTCAAAATCCCTATCCTTAAAAAACAATAATAAGAAGCCAGCCCACCAGCGGCGCTTCATGGTGGCAGGCATATGTGTTTGACCCTTGTGGGACCTATATGCCTTTTATTAACACCTGCCTGTTAGAGGAGCGCTGCACGGCGGCTGCGAGCTGATGAGGGAAACCTGGAGCGGGTTCAGCCTGTGTCACTGGCCGTTTGCTGTTTCCATTTCACAGATGATTAATCTCTCTGTGAAGACTTGGGACGGCGCGGGCGGAGTGTATGCAGCTCTTCCTGCGCTCTCTCCCGCTGGCTGCACTCTGGCTGCCTGACTAAAAGGCCTTTAGAATTCCTGTGGAGAGAGATGTGCAGAGAGTGAATGCAGCTGGCTGGGGGTCAGTGTGTGGAGCTTTTTCTGCCATTGTGTAATTGAGGCTCTGGCAGGATTTTTTCCTCAGTTCTTTCAAAAGGGAGTATAATTGTGAAGTGCTGCAAGGGTTTGGGGAGGGAAAAGGAGGTAGGGGGAGTGTTGCAGGGGGTGGAGGAGTTTTTATATGAAGGGGGAGGTCAAGTTGACAGGAACAAAAAGAATGTGTTCCGCTAATTTCTGTGGGGCTGGATCAACAATAATAGGCTCAATTTCTTTATTACAAATTTTATAACTACCTCCCTCCCATTTTCCCACCCTTTTCCGCTTCCAGATCCTGTCAAGACCCAGTCTTGCCTGTGGTCTCAACCCACAAGTACCTCAGTAATGAATGTGGCATACATAGCTGGAAATGCTCAATATTTTCTCAGAAGAAACACTGAATAATTAGTTCTCTACCTCACTAGTGCTTATTCAGTATGACTACATTCTGCAAAGTGCCTGAGGAAGGACCAATAATTTACACCTAACTAACCAACTTCCAATTAGTTCCCTGCTCTTTTCCAATTTTGTCTCCTCTTTCCATCCTTTTCATTAAACAGTCCCAATGGAATATTGATGTTCAAAACTGCGGCTCCGAGCGAGACACCCCAGAAGGCATTTTGTCATGATTTAAAGGAGGGAAGGGGGTCTTGTGCATGCCATCCCTTGTCAAAGCCAGGCCACTCCTGCTTGAATGCGAGCACAGCCATTGTTCATTTTGGCATCAGGATGCCATGCATTTAGGAAATAATTACCCCATACCCTGCTGGGTTTATATTCTTTTTCATCTCCTTTAATGGCTTCTTGTTCATTCTCTTTTAACCCCAAACAGGACGTTATGTGCAAAATCAAGAGCTGGGTAGTGGATGAAAAGAAAAACGTCCGCTACTATCGTGATTGGAACGACAAGGAGGTAAGGCTTTGATGTCACAGTCACATTTATTAATGTGATTTATATCGCTCATCTTTTCATCTGACCTAAAAATACAACTGCTGTTTCCTTCTTTCTCTCTTTTTTTTTTCTCAAGGAAACACGTCTTTTGTGCAAATCACAAGTTAATATTATGCACAGCCTTTTGTTGGTTGTATTTTGATATTACTTTTGTACAAGCTAATGACATCTGGCCGTGCTGATTTTAATTTAGAGGCTTTATAGTCGCACCCCACCGGGGCTATACACCAGACCCTAATTTGATTTCGCTTCACTCATCAATGTTTGTGCTGTCATCAAAGGCTACTTTGGGACAAGTTCAGATTCTCAGCGCCTCTTGCCTTGTGTGTCTTCGCCACAGATCGAAGTGTTGAACAAATACTTGTTTTTGACATCCAAACCAATGATTTACCTCGTTAACCTCTCCGAGAAAGACTACATCAGGAGAAAGAACAAATGGTAAGAGCTTGGAAGAAAGGCGGAGACTGTCTCATTGCATTCATTAAAGGGGCACTACGTAGTTTTGGGGAAGACATTTTATTCAGAAGAGAAGATCATTGACTGTTTTTTTGATCAACCTAAACAAACTATAAACAAACTCTCTTCGTTTTCATGACCTCATTAACATTGTAGATATTAAAATTCTGAGTGTGAATTTAATCTCCAAAACTACATAGTGCCCCTTTAATCGTCACCAAGGGTCTTTCCTTCTATATCTACATTAGTTTCTTCTAACTTTCATTGAATCTGCATTTCAGCTATAAAAAGTCTGCATGCATGTGTCTGTACAGCATGTGCCATGTGTGAGAGGTGTATGTGTATGTGTGTGTGTGTGTGTAAGTTAGCCTTGTTGATCTTCTGACTGTGGTCTCCTGCTGAGAAAACGGTCATATCTTTGTGAGAGGATCTGCCTGGAGGTGGCACTAAGTAAGCTCCGACACAACATCCAGCTCCAGCCTCCAGACTCTGCACTTCATTAAGAGCGCACCAGCATATGGTCCTCATTTTACATCGAAATGATGTGTCATTTCCATATGATATCAAAGAGAGTGAAGGCTCTTAATTGCGAAAAAAAAAAAAAAAAAACTATGAAAAAAAACATACGTACATTCAAAGCCAAACAAGTCATTAATATCATCTGGATAATGGCTGTAAATCATAAGTAAATGATATAATATCTCAAATTGTTTTGCTCCAAATATTTGGCGTTGTCCTCACATGCCGTTGCTTAATCACAGCAGGAAATTCCCACAGATCATAGTGTCAACCAAGGCTTGAGGGAAAATGCTAATATACTGACTGGTACTTTTTACTTTGCAGGTGCAACACTATTCATAATGTGAGCTGACAGATGATGACCTGTAAAGGGGCAGTATGTAGTTTTGTAGAGGACATATAAACAAAGTAAAACAGTATACACACTGCACCTTTAATGTACTAAATAAACCTCTTCGTCCTTGCTGTATTTCCAGCTGTATGATCCTTTGTTCTGTCAAAAAAACACACATTTTATAGTAATGTTGTCATCTGGCCGCAGTAAGAGCGGATCCAAAAGGCTGGTGTTAGACATCCATTATATCTGAAAGGGCTACTTTTCCACACTACAGCCGTTTCGTCAATAACACCAACTTGTGGATTGTTATCGCACTTTTCCAATTGCCCTCTAGGCTTGTGGTGTCAGTTCTTACAAAATTTGTTTTAGTGCTTTGCTTGGCAGCATTGTATTACAAGGGAAGTTGTTTACCTATGACTGTTTGTTAAAATGTTCCTGACACGAAAGTATGACTGTCAGACGGGAGGGAGTAAGGGGGGGAGGCTCGTAAATCAAATGATTCATGGCATGTGGAACATCCGTCATCAGTAGGAAGAGAGTTTTTTTTTTTTCATGTTGCGTGTGTGTGTGTTTCTTTAACTGGGTGAAATGCAATAAATCTCTGAGCGTTTTAAACAGGCAACAGTAGTGCTCAGATGTCCCGAGGGGCTCCGCGATGAACAATGCCGACATCAAAGTGTTGATGTTTGACAAGTGATGAGTCACTTCCCTTGTCCAGAGAGGAGCTCACACCTGTATGGAGATGATTACAGGTAGATCTAGCTGGCCCTAATTGTACAATAAATGCTGCTCTCAGCCCTAATGGCAGCTAGTCTGCAGCAGAGACGCCAGACTGCCATTTGGCTGTCGCCATGCCCCCGTGTTTTTCCACCAGCACAGTTGAGATGATGATACGGTTAAGGACTATTCAAAGCAAACAGCTAGACAAATTGCAATCTCAGCTTTAATGTGTGGAGGAAAAGCAGGCGAATCCTCGATTGAGGCAAATAAGCCAATCTTATCTGTGTCTCTCTGGACACCCATTCAGAGCGTTTCACAGGTTTCCTGGGTTTTTTTCATTTTAGATTTTTGTTGGGGGTTTTTTCGGCACATTCAGGCTTTCAGTTAATGTTACTAATTTTACTTTATGTTTAAGTTATGAAAGTGCATTGAACTCAGTATAACAGTCCACTCACATGGACGTGGTAGAGACAGTTAAGAGAACACAGTCGATTATTGTTGCAGCAAGTAGTTCCATCAGACTTTCTCAGCCTCCAAAACAGTCCATTGTTAACCAAGATCATCCTGTTTGGAGTATGTGAACCACATACCAGGCTGCCCTTGTTTAGACAAGAATACACAGTATTAGCTTTAGCAAGCCATCATTAATGGAGGGATCAGACGAGGAGCAAGGCCTCCTTTCATCCCCAGGTTCTCTGCTGGAGACAGTACATCATTTGCTGTTGAGAGGAGCACATGGCTCCAATCCTATACAGTGTATGTGTACGTGTATGAGAATGCGTACATGTGCATGTTTGAAGTCTGTTTCAGAGGCGACTCCATGCTCATTTGGATGCTGGCGTAATTGCGGTGTGGAGATCAAAGGATCGCCGGCCGAGTGATGTTCCAGAGGAGACTTTACCACACAGCCCTCTCCTCTGTGCAGAGGGGGCCGCCTGCTGCTCACCGCTCCCCTCTCCCCTCTAACCATGCACTGCCCCCTGCACATCCCCGCTCGTAAAAAATGATTAAGGCCGCATTTGTCATGTGTTTATGACTGAGAGGCATTGCGTGATAGGGAATGGCATCTACAAGAGTCTATCAAGAGGCTTTCTCCTCTTCCCTCGGCGTCAGCGGGCTGCCTGGAAGACTTTTCCTCTGTGCTGCTACATACCGTAGTTTGTGTGTTAGAGAGGGTCATTAGAGCACTGTTGATGATGTGGGGGCTGCAGCCGGCCCAGCCTTAGCGTGTTTTCACTTGTCAGTTAAGTTATTGTTTATTTTACGGGCTTGTGGCCTGTCTGTCTTTATCAGTCTTTTAATAGTTTTGATATCAGACATTTATTTAATCCTCCTCAGAGAACTGAGAGCAGTCACATTTTGTGCTGCTAAAAAACCACAGCTGAGAATACGGCACATATGCTGTGTTGTTTTTCATTTTTCTTTTTTTTTTCTTTCTCGTCATTTCTTTTTCTGTTATTTTTTTCCCCCTTCTTTTGGACAATGTGCATTAAAGTAAATTGGTGCCTCTTAAGTAGATGAGGTGACCTTTAAGGAAACTAGCAAGCGTGACCTGTCTGTGAGTGCCTCTGCAGTGTGGGTTTTCCTGGTGAGTGTAAGAACTGCAGGGTACCATTGCTTGGAGCTTTTATTAACTGTGTGTAGATATATATATGTGTGTGTGTGTGTGTGTGTGTGTGTGTGTGTGGGTATGGGCAGATGTACTTCTCTCTTCAGTCTGTATAGATGTTCCTTGAGTGTTATATGTACACTCATTCAAACTTATTTGAACATTATTTGCTCCTAATGTGTGTTACATTAGGTACCTCTGTCTTTGTGCTTTATGCTGGGAAACCACAGCTGAAATAGGTACATACCACAGCTGCTCTTCCAGTCGACCATTTTAAGTTTCCATTTTCTTTCCCACGAAAGGCATAAATTGATCTTTCATCATTAATTCCCTCCATATTTGTCTGGCGTGGTGTACTTCAGAAAGATGTATGCCATGCTGGTACTCTCATGAGCCCTTTCTGATAAATGTGATGCTGAAAAAAAAGACAGCTTCAGTGTGTTTCAGAACTTCAGGAGACTCAGTTTGATCTCTCTAAAAGGCCTTGTTTCATGTTAAGGTGTCAGCCTGTTCTACTCATTATACTTTACTCATTAGAAGTTAAAGGATGAAGTTGGATTTATTATATATTTTGCATATTGTCAACAAATCTCAGAAAAAGATCAAAACCAACAATGATTCAACCATTTGATATTGTCCGTGTTGCCTAAACCTGCTAAAACTTATTCCTGTGAACAATAGATCTCCATTGTTGCCCAAGAACTATTAAAAACACATACATAAGCCACACTGTTGCACTGGATTGACATGTTTCTTCGTTACAACAACATGTAGTTTATTTTCAGTCAGTCCCACATACACCATCCTTCTGACTCACAGACAGAATGTGTGTGAATAATGTATTGTTGGCTTTGGTATTTTATTTGATTTTCTGTCAATAAGAACATTAGGTAACACTATATAGCAACCATCATTAATAAATGGTAAATGTATAGTTTTTTTTGTATTCAATAATTATTTCACTGTAACAAACAATGAAATGCTTTATAAACCATTTGTTAAGCAATCGCACATGTTTCTTAACATCAGTTGCAACTTTATAATGGTCATCCAAGTAATGTTAATAAATGGACTATGCATTATTTATTAATTTACACCAATAATTTTAATCATAATTTACCATTTGCACAGTTTTATAAACATCAGTTGAAACAAAATAATTTGGGTATAAACGGTTAATGAAGCATTTCATTTGTTTGTTAGCAGCTAATTAACTATTTACTACATTTACTATTAACTTACCATTTTTTTTCACCATGGTTATTATATAGTGTAACCAGAACAAGCTACTTGACGATGAGCAATTGCTAAACAGTTTGTAAAGCATGTTATTATTTGTTGATAGTGAATTAACCATTAAGTAAAGTTTAATGTACTATAAACTTTATTAATGATGGTTATTATAAAGTGTTAACAAAACAAATGTATTTCATTTATAAGTAACAAGACTCAATTTTAAGTTTACTTAACAAGCAGATATAAAGAAAGCAAAACTTAGGAATAATTGTTATATTCACTTACCTTTTTCAAGGCAATCAATCAATCCTAGAAACAGGTAAGTAAATATAACAATTCTTGGAGGTAAGATCAACTCCTCAGATTTTATAGAAGCTTTAGCGCTAAGTTTAAAGAAATCCAGCCACAGTTTAAGAAGGAGCAGAAAGGCAGAAGCATGTCTTAGCAGAGTCTGATGCTCTACTTGGCCTGTAGGAGGAGCTTTGGCAAGTAAAGAAAGCCCTGACAAGAGCTGCAGCATGTCAGCTGTTGACCTTCTGTCTGTAAGGTTTATACCTATTTTCCCCAAGCCTTCAAACACATAGTGATGGAAATGGATCCTTCATCTGTCAACTCTTATTTTGTCATATGCATTTTTTTGGTTTTGAAGAATCCCACTAATAAGTTAAACATGCATTTTCACTTTGTGTGATCATTTTGACAAACCATTTCTGAGGAGTACCCGTCAAGATTCATAGACAGATGAAAAACTGAGCGGGGGGTAGACTATTATGATTCACTGCAAAAGCCACTCCATGAAAGCAGTCACTGCAGCCCACTTCAGCTACTCCAAACCATAATTCCCATAAACACAACCGAAACTTTATTGAGTGCAAAACCACTGGCTCCATCCAAGTTTTTAGGAACTACTATCTGGGGAGTAAAGAGTTCACTTTTCAAAGCCATGAGGAAGATATACGACCACTTGCTCCTCTTTATTTTCTGCGCAGTCGTCCACTCTCTCCTTGTGCAGTGTGGGATCCTGAGAAACACTTTCCCATGGTAAGATGTGTACCCCACTGCCCACAGTCAGTCCTAATGGATGCCTTTAGCTAGCTTTCAATGCGAGAAAACAACAGGAGAGGCTGTATAGTAAAACTGAAACAGATGGTGCTAATAAAGTCCTGTCGTTCCAGTTAGCCTGGTTATTGACTGTCCCCGGTCCAGGTAATGAAAGGACATGTCACATGTCACCGCATTGTCTTTGTTGTGTCCCGGCAGAGAAGACACAGCACTGTTGTTGGAACTAATGAGACATACCCTAAACTTGAGAGTAACAGAGACTTTTTCCTCTTCTTGTTTGTTCTTTAATGACCGTGTGTTGAATTGGTTTGCTCTCTAAAATCCACTGCAGATTGTCACTTCTCCCTCGTTTATCAGGCCTCATAACCCAAGGACGTAATGCCGAGTGACGCTCCTGCAGTTCATAATGTATGTAGACACCTCCTGCATCTGAAGGCACCCTGGGAATTGTTCCCCTGTAAAACTTTGGCATCACCGACATAAAAAAAAAGAAATGTCTGCGAGTTTCAAGCCTGTCTAATAATACATTTGATAGCTTTGGCTTTGTCGAGCTGCTCATTTTTTATTACGTTTGTGATCAGGTTAAGGCCTAACGGACGTGCCACAGTGAGCAGCCTGCAGCCTTGGCAGCTCTAATGAGACAAATAAATGAATTTAGTGTTTCCACATACAGCTTCTGAACCCTTATTATCAGGATTATTGTTGAACTGTTATGAAGGGGGGGGGGGGAGAGAGAGATTGGGAAAAGGGTGCATGATTGGCTGATGTTACATATGTCCTTGATTACCTTCCTTCTGCTTTTATTCTAATAAGTGGCATTCTTTGTACTCCCTGGGACAGCTAGACAGTCTGACACACGATGAGAATAAATATTGCATGTGGTAGACATTAAGCTGTCATCCTGGGGGAAAAAAAGAGAAGAGATGGAGAAATCCGTGTGGTGTTCTTCGGCGCTACACTTTCCCTGCTCTTGTCACAATTGTCACATCTTGATGACTCCCCCCTCTCTCTCTCTCCCCCCTCCCAGCCCCCTTATTTTCTCTCCCCCAGTCAACTGCCTTGAATGACAGCATGGATACCCCATATAGAGAATTATTTTGGGTGATGTACAATGTACTCCTCTAGGTTACGGTTTGAATTTCTGATGTTTGCCTCCTCACAAATAGCCTTAAACAAGGACGTGGCTTTGATAATGTGTCCTCAACGAGCATTATAAGGACGGAACCGGGAACAAATGGTTTGTTAGGGGGTTTTTATCCATCATGTGCAAACATTTAAAGTGGCAAAGATTTGTCTTTTAAAATTTTAATGGGTGTAGTTATCACAGAAAAGAAAGTTGTTCAAGAAAAAAAAGGCTTGTTACCAGCACACCCTCGAGGTACGATGTGAGATGATGCTCTTAATTAAAGCTGCTCCCATTGTGCCTGTGCTGGGTTCTGTTTCCTCCAGCCCGTGATTGCTTTGAAGCCTGAAAGAAGTTGACAATATTGGAGATACTGTGTGTGTGTGTGTGTGTGTGTGTGTGTGTGTGTGTGTGTGTGTGTGTGTGTCAGTTCTCAGAGGCTGATGTGTAATGTCTTTCCATCCGGCCATGGCCACAGGGAGCAGAGAGCGTCTGCACTCTAGTCACTCAGGAGCTCACCACTGGGAGGATGAAAAGCTTCCCACAGAGCCCCCGACTTCCCAGTCTCAAAAAGCCACCATGAGCTCATACCTCTCATTTCTGTCTCCCTTCACAGAGGAAGGGAAGAGGAGGAGGAGTGAGTGTACGCTGTGTGCCGCAGCATCCAAACGCTTTAGGATGCTCATCCCTGCAACACAGGGACAGGCGGAACAGAGGGGTTTATTATTTGATGAGTCTGTGCTATACCTGTGTGTGTGTGTGTGTGTGTGTGTGTGTGTGTGTGTGTGTGTGTGTGTGTGTGTGTGTGTGTGTGTGTCAGTGAAGTGGATGCAGGTAGTGGATTACTCTTCAGGTCTGTCAGCATTCAATTGCATCTGAAAGGAGCACTCCATCTGGAGGTGTTGGCCCACCTTTTAGAGGCTTAACCGGCTTTAAGCACTCCTAATAAAGCCAACCTGTATGAATGTATGTCAGACACAGGCCCAGGTCATTGTCTCAGGTAGCCTGCCTCTGTACTCTCGGAGCTCCCATTGTTTTTTCCCTCCTGAGCCATTTAAGCAGATCAAAGCTCTGACAAAGCCCAGGGAAGCCCCAGGCATGCGGAAACACAGAAATTATTCCCCCCCCCAGGATTCCCACACAAAAAGACAAATAGACTAGCCCCAGAGGGTGGCCCCCTGTGGGACGTCTCCTTTCAGAGCTGGCCTGTTGTGGAAGCTCCAATTGTTTTTGTGATTTCACAATATATTGTGCTTTAAATTAGATCTATTGTAAATACAACTGGCATCGAAGCTTATCCTCAGTACAGATAACACAACATCTAGATGTGAGATAAACAGATTCGTATTGCCTTGTTTTTAGCACGAACAAGCAAACAAAAACATAAAATGATATCATGTTTTAGGTTTTGTAAAGTTTGATATGAGCACATACGAGACACCTATTTTTCCTCTCTGCATCGAGAGCAGCCGTGAAAAAGCACAAACACGGCTCGTTCCTCAGCTTTGTTTGAGCCTTCAAGCCGGTGAATGATTAGCAGAGATAATGTCCCTGTCACCCTTAATCACATTAAAACGTGGTTAACATTTAATTTTTCCCACTTGATATGCAAAAATTTCCACTTGATTTGCAGCAAAGGCCATTGGAATTCCATTATAAAAAGAATAAAAATTTCAGGCGTCATTTGTTCAGAGAGGGATATCAAGAGCAGAAAGTGCTGAATCTTTCTATTAAGCGAGCAGTGAGAGATGGCACTCAGTGCTGGGACATAATGGGAGACTGACAAGGCACAGACACACACACACACACACACAGTCTTTCTCAGTGAATATTTTATGTGTGTAGCTTGTAGCGTTTTTAAAAAAGGACCTTCATGAACCAATATTTTATGTATTATAAAAAAAATATGTGGACGATATGCAAATAATTAATAAATTCTGCATTAAAGAATAAAACAGTTTTGAATATCAAAGAAAGAGAAAAAAGATACTGATAGTCATGATGTACAGAAAACAAGGGATGCACAATAATATGGGTCGATAGAGGCTTTAGAATTACATATCAGCATCTGCCCGACATGAGCAGATAAGATGAGGCTTTAAAGGTGAACTATGCATTTTTTGTAAAGAAATTTTAATCAGAAGAGAAAGATCTATTGACTTATTTTAATGCCTAAACAAATTGTCTTTGTTTTCATGAGTAAATAAACAATAAAAGACAACACAATTTCTTACTGTTATACTTTGTTTATAGGTGGCGGACCCTGCCACCTTTCTAGCTTCAAACAGTGTTCTAGGGATCTTATTTTCATCTGAGAACAGCTTGTTTATTTAGTTATGGAAATGATAAATATGTCTGAGTACGTATTATTACCTCAATAATATTGTTATTGACTATTACCTTTCTGAGTTTCCGAATTTCTTTTCCAAAACTACATAGCGCCCCTTTGTCGGTATCAGTGTTAACAATCGAAGTAACAATTCGTAGTATCCGCATATCAAATATGAGCAAAACTCCAATATCATGCAGCACGGAAGAAAACATAATCCTTATCAACACTTTAAATTTTCACGAATACCTTTTATAATTTAGAATTTCATGAATGACTGAAGGATGAGAACAAAGACCAAAAGAAATCCACAGCATGTTTTTACATAAATATTTTCCCCCAATTTACACACCCACGTAAAATTTCGCGCAAATAATTGGAATGGACATAAGTACAAATTGCAAAGTGGCATGGGTAGACAGCGGCGAAGTTGACAGAATTGGTTTTGGGAGTCGTGTTGACGGAGCATCAAAGCTCTTAATTGACAGTGCTTTGTTTCTGGAGTTGAGGGAAGGGGGTGTTTCATGTTCCTGTGGCAAGGTGTTTGTCTGGTCCTGTGTCACTCAGTGCAAGGACCCAGAGACCCCCGCGCTCATTTGCAGCTCACGTTCACCGTCTCGGCTCCACATTATTAAAATCATCCCTCAGCCTTCTACCAAGAGCCTCTTTGTTACTTGGCTGGCTTGGCTCAGCTCTGTCAAGTCTTCACCAATTACAGTCTCAGGTACAATGGTCTATTCAAAGGATCACAGCCCTTGACTGGTGTGGAGAGAGTGATTTGTGAATCATTATTCAGCCGCCTGTAGAGTACGCAATACCTGAGGAATGCAAATAACGTGCCACCAAATAGACAGCTGTGCTGCTAAAAGTGAGAAACTACAGCTGTTATTATCTCAGATTGGATTTTTTCCCCTCTTGGAGCGCCCGCCATCTCCTATGTTTTCATTTTTGGGGGGCTTTTGACTCAAGGTGTTTATTTTTCTGTCCTTTATTGGTGAGACATTGGCAACTACCTTATTGCGGTGGCAGTCAGACGTCAGCTCCGCATCCATAGCGCGAACAGAAAGGGAAATTTTAGGTTACGGCTCCTAATAGATGTGCATCTGAACAGACAGACAAACTGGCACACGATTCATTTCAAATGTACCCTGCAGTGTTATTCTAGCTTGTTGGGAAAAACATCCAATCAAAGCAAAAGTGTGCTCTTCCCGCGCCCGTTACCCTGTCATATATTGTATATTGATAATCATTAGGTAGGAGCAGCGTTATGGTGCTGTAGGTGATAAAGCGGCGACATTGTTATTGAAATAGATGTGGTATTGAGGTGGTTGGGTGCCTCCCAGTCTTTGATTCTTATGGGCTTTAAACAGGAAACTAGGATTACAGATAATGACAGGGACCCCTCAGAATCAATCCAGCCTAGGAGCTCTGTCAGGGCCGCCGTGTGAAAATGGATTTGTGTGATGCTGTTCTTTGAGACCTGTCCAATCCCAGCCTGAGAGCATGTGGGGCTAATCTCATAATTGCCCCGACCCCCTTATATTGTTCTGGCTGAGAGTTACCATTAAGTGCGAGGATATCTTTGTCCTGCAATGTCAGGTGTCCTGCTGCACTGGAAGACAGAGAGAGAGAGAAAAAAAAAAAAGAAAGCTCAGGTGGTAAAGAGAATGACAAAGACGTTCATGAGGGAAAACTTAAGTTAGTTCTGCTTCTTCCTCGCTTCATGTCATATGTTCAGCTTGTTTATTATTGTAAAAAAAATAGGCAACAGACCAAAAGCTTGTGTGTTTTATGTCAAACATGTGTCTTTCCTCTTGTTCCTTGAGCTTCACTGTGTAGAATGATGTATGTGCAGAGTTTGACACTAAAAGGCTGTTTTCACATTCACTGCTCAAAATGTGCTCATTGAAAATCTCACTTAAGAGGCGGGCCTATGAGCATGATTTGTGACATCACAAATAGTTTTAAGACCAATCCTGGACAAATATTCAGCGTACACAAGAGTGATGTGGAAACTTGAAGCCTCCAGTACACAAACACTGACAACAGACTACACAGTGAAGCAGGAGACATCTTATGTTTTATTATTTGTTCTGAAGAAACACACAAAACAATCTTTCTGATGAACTCACATTTATTTTACAGTGATTCATTTCCTTATGTTTTATTAAAAATATTTGATCTGCTTCTAAAATATGTGCTTCCACATATCGATCGATTGATTCCAATTAAAGGTGCACTATGTAACTTTTTCAGCCCGTCCTCGTCAGAAAAACAACCATAGTTCGACTGTGAAAGCAGCTTATTATGACCCCTTTTGCTGTTTTTTTTAGCACAACGTTGACATACAGACCTATACTTTGCACTGTAGTCACCTAACTCAAAATACAAGCTTGTATTGCTCTAATGTTGACAAATACAAATGTAAACTTATAGCTTTATAGAAGGCCTACATCTAAAGTGTACATCTAATGTTAGCTCCTGCATGTATCAAAAGCCCTGTCTCTTTTTTGTTTATAGGTCTGTGAAGAATTTGAATAGTGTACCTTTTAAAAAGAATTTGAAATATTCTTAGTGCACAGAAAGAAAGAAATAAGGTTTTTAAGACTTGTTTATAGACAGAAATTGTTTTGGTGACTTTGTATATTAAACTGTCCAACAGTAAAATGCTTTACCACAGAATGTACCAGTAATAATGACCCTTTAATGTAATTTATACTTGCATACTTTTTTGATACCATGTCGTTAAAACAATCCAATGTCCACTTTTGATATATTGAACTAACAAAGAGAACTGAAAAAAAAGACAAATATCATTCGTACGTGTATTGTATCAAAGTTTAATATTCTAGAATCGCGACAACCTTAGTAAAGAAGTATTTTTACAGTGCGGTATTGCTTCTGCTGCTTTTAAAGTCTTTGTGAATCTATGCTTTATATGTACGTGTGAGTCAAACCTTAAGTTGAAAGTTTTCAATGAAAACAAAATCAAACTGTCTGAGACAGAAGGCCACCTTTGGAGAGCAGTCTCCTGCAAACGCTCATATGTTCGTTCAGCTGCTGTCATGAATATGCATGCGCCAGGCACATAACAGACACTCTCTTGATAATCAAGTCATCCAACTAGTTCTGTGAATGCTGCTTTCTACCAGGTTGGTGAAAATCAAGGAGTGGGTGGACAGTCACGACCCCGGAGCCTTGGTCATCCCGTTCAGCGGCGGCCTGGAGAACCAGCTCCAGGACATGAGCGAAGACGAGAGGCAGGCGTACTGCACGGGGCACAAGACGCAGAGGTTAATTAGCATTCAGTCTCCCCACACTTTATTATCAGCTGTGTCCTCCATGCACTCCTTTAATTTCATGTGCTGATAGAATAATAAATGGCAGAGTAATTACCATTATAAAGCAAAGGATCCCTCTTCTTAACGAACAACTCAGTCAAAGGGTTTTCCTCTAAATTAAGTTTTTAACTGTCATCTGTCATCTGTAGGTATAATTATAACTTGGGCATTTTGGGTTTATTGTTCTCATGTGAAAACCTCTATGGAGAGAAAAATTGTGACAGCAGATTATTTTTTTTTTTCCTCTCAGTGCCGAGCGAGGCATCGGATTGAATTCTTAAAAATGCTAAATGAGTCCACAAGCTTTGCAATTAATCAAAGAAACCATTGGAGAGTTGAATGTCTTGTGTGAAACGAAGTGACCCATCTTATTCACCAAATGAGTTTATAGTGGAATGAATGGGGCCTTGCCACTGGAGTGAACTTTGCCTGGGCATCAGTGGCAATAAATGATACTCAAACAGTTCAGACCCCTCGATTCAAACTGAAATTTCTCTCCGCCAGTGCCTTGAGCAAGATCATCAAGTTCGGCTATGCAGCCCTGCAGCTGGAGTACTTCTTCACTGCCGGACCAGACGAGGTCCGCGCATGGACCGTGCGGGTAAGAGCCAGCTTCCTGCTGCGCACGTGCATGCGAGTGTGAGGGTGTGTGCCACATACACACACACACACACACACACACATACACAAACGAATCCACGCAGTCTCCCACGTTCCACCCTGCTGGCACCCTCACTGATATCACACACTTTCAACTTTGTCATGGTTGTGCTTTAGCCAGTCATTACAGGCCAAGGATAACTTCAATTACTGGTGAGCTGCTGAACAGTGAAAGTGGGGGCTACATTGATTGAGGAGGGCAACAATTGATTTTGCCCATTACGTCCATGAGAATGTTTCCATCCTGTGCAGATCTGCCTGCCCTCCTCCTGCCGTTGAAGATAAGGAGCCGGTGCATTGTGCCTGCCTAATCTGTGTGACGGAGGTTGTCTGTGCCAAAATTGATGTCGCTTTTCATTCGACTGTTTGTGGGCCTTGCCGGGGGCTCCTCCTCCCTGTGTGTCTCAGTTTACTGAGCCCGGGCCGTTGAGAGCTTTGTGTAACAGGATCACAGGATTAACATCAATACAGATGTTGGCTTTGCATGCTGGTATTGTGTAGAAATTCTTGTTTTGATTTTTTCTTGAGCAAATAGAAGGATTGAGCACAGATATAATAAAGTATTTGACTAGTCAGGAGTTACATATTGTAAGATCATAGGAGGATTTGATGAACTTTTTGAGAAACTGTCATATCTTGTAAAACTTAATCATATATTTTCCCATCTTATCAGAATATTTCAAGGGACTTTTAAAGATTTTTATGAGAGTTTAAAATCAAACTTCCAAGATGCAGAATGCTTTACATCCCCTAAATGTAACTGAGATGACAATTTAAAAAAAAAATATTTAGATTTTTACACAATTTAATCTATTCCAGTAACTCATCACCATGCAGATCATTGAGGTTTTGTTCCCTGAATGTGAACTTCCTCATTTTCCACATTTACTCAAAACTAATCAGGAAATTCTCCAGTTATCTTTGTTAAATATGCTGTTATAAATTGTGTTTATTTGGAAGTATTAATACAGATTTGACTGTTATTGCAGATGCTTCTTTAAAACTCATCAGAATCGACGTTACCTTTTCAGTTACAGGTCATATATGAGGAGATGTGTTTGTGTTGTGGATCACATATCTTTGGCTGAACAGGTTCTTCTAGAACTTCAAGAGCAGGATTTTAGATCTTTTAAAAGTTTCAACCTGTTTTCCTGTTGTTCTCTTCAAAAATAAGGAAAAACGCAAGCATGTTATAAGATATCGACAGATGTATGAATTGGAGTGTTCTAAGTTTGCTAAATCAGACTAGATTTCAATTTATATTTCATAACAAATAACTAAAGATCAATGATAACACTGATAACAAAGAAATGTTTTTCGTTAGGTTATCGTGACTTATATCAAGTTTAATGGGATCTTTTAACTCAAAATGGTCACTGTGATCTTGAGTTTTTGCAGTGTGCCAACTGAAATAAATGGCATTAGGATAGTGATTGTCCAGCATCGGACCTTGTATGCAGCCAAAAACTGGTAACAATCCCCCACCAAAACAAACGTGCTAAATCAGACACAACGTGCACTGATGAGAAAATATGAACCTACAGACACAATGGCTGCTGCAACAGCTTTAATTGGATTCTACTTTTTATTATTATAATTGGATAGCTTTAACATAGTGGTGGCTAGTCTTGCTGGAGTCTGAATTAACATAACAACCACAAAAAGTACATCTTTCAATTGCACCAAGAAAAGAAAAAGTAATAGAAGTAGAGAGGGTAACAACCCCCCCCCCCCGGTCAGATATGAACACAGGATGCCACAGTTATCCTCAGACTGCCTGCCAACAAGACGCCCCCATGCTGACTTTAGGCAAATATTCAGTTTTGATCAGAAATGCAAATTTTACTTCTACGCAGCAAATTATCAGAAATAATCAGCCTGATTTATTTTACACCGACTGGATCAGATTTTCTTTTCAGCGCTGTAAGGAAAAGCCACCTTTAAATACGCTAGTTGAGATATTATTTAATATCGATAAAGCATGTATTGTTGCTGATTGTATAAAAGATGTCTGCACAAGCAGTTTGTAAACAGGAACTTTCTGTGAATATTTTCGTGATGGCTTCTTCTCAGACAGGCCAGAGGGGTTAGGTGATCTCACCTCCTTATTTTTATTTAACACGGGACACGTAACATTTCTGTCAGGTGACATCACCGCGTTTAGGAGCACGCTCGTCTCAGCATGACTGATGTCCGCGCTATTTACAAAAAACTCCCAAAACACTTCAAAGGCATCCTCAAAAGGCGCGCTCATCCTCCACGACATAACTGATTACAGCCAGCCTTGATTGTGTGTGAGGGGCATTTAGTCAGGTAAGCATCAGTGAGTAACTATATTAAGCCAATACATCTTGCATTGTAAAAACTACACTCAGTAATGTCGTGTTCCCAAGCCCTTTAACATGCTTTATTAGGCAGCCTCGAGGTGACCATTATCTATCAGCCTGCTCTGCATAGCTCTTAACTAGGACAATGTGGATCTCTTGTAGTGCTCCATATGAAAAAAATCCCTCCCTTAATCTATTTTTCTCCAGATAGACAAACCTTGATGCTGATTAATGGTAGTTAAACTCACAAGCACTCCGTCAATGAGATTGCAAAGAGATGGTAATGTATTAGAGTCATTAAATACGCATCATTCTTTTGGCATGAAATATGTTGACCCCAACCTGATTATATACATAATTAAAACTGCTCAACAGTTCCTGAGCACAGAGCTGCAGAGCAGAGAGAGGGAGAGCAGGTCGACAGGCAGGAGTCATAATGATACACAGCAGCCACGTCACTTATTTGGGTCATTTGTCATTTCCGCCCTGCATTATTTCAGCGCATATAAATTGCACATTTTATCAGTCACCAGTTGTGTGTTAGAGTTTTAAAGAGGATTTGAGGCACAAAGAATTCATAAAACTATAAAATTACTATTTTGTGTTTTTGCAAATTGGCATCTGAAATAACTTTCGGATCGCATTTAAATGTATGTTGTGAAGATGCAATCATTAATGTCAACGTCAATTTCAATGCAGCAATAACAGAGTCTAGCAGCTCCACACCTACCTAAGGGAAATGTTCTTGAAAGGTTTGAAAAAGGGCTGCAAATAATGATTATTTTCATTGTCGATTAATCTGTCGATTTTATTCTTCATTAATCTGTTAGCAGGGTTGGGGATGCATTCTGGTATAGTCACTAATTACCTGTTAAAAATGCAGTCAGTAACCTAATCCAAGTATCACAGTATTAAAGTAATGTAACTTGATTACTTTCCGTTATTTCTGGATTATCTCAATACCAAACATATGCAAATAAACACGAGAGAAACGATATATCATTAAGATATTACAGATATGTTTATCATTCTTTATATTTACATTGTACTCCTGTTAGCAATCTTTTTTTACTGAATGTATCTGTAATCCAATTACATTTTTTTTGTGACTTTACCGGAATACAGTTACCCTTTTTTGTGATAAACAAACTGTCATCACAGGTCAACACCATTTCATACGGTTTCATGCAGCGTTCTGGGAACCTAATTACCATCTGAGGACAGCTTGTTTATTCAGTTAAGGAAATACTGTATATTGTATTAAAATCCAAATCAATATTGTACATGTGACCTTTCTGAGTTCGGATTTATTTTCCAAAACTACATGGTACACCTTTAATTTTATTATTTGACAGCCATCGATTAATCATTGCAACTCTAGTTTTAAAGGAATGTCAATGACCGCACTCTGGTGTGAGGCCTAATGCAGTGAGGTCTGCACCACCACGGCCTCTCACTGCAACACTGGGTCTGCTTGCTGTCATGACCAGAGAGTTGCCAGGAGTTACATAGTATAAGTTCATGTAGGTGGTTTAAAAATACAGCAAAACTACTTTTTCAGTTTGTATCCTGTATCCATCCCATCAGATATTTCAATTCAAACTTCTACGATGCAGGATGCTTGAAATCCCCTGAACACAACTTAATTTTCAAATAATCAGGACATTCTCCGGTTATATAAACAAAGGAGTCATAAAAGAGGGGAAAAAACAAAAATATTTACATTTAAGGATCTGGAATTTGGAACTTTACCTTTTTTCCTCTCGAAATGGATTATTAAAATGGAAGGCCATTAATAGATAAATCATTGTAGCTCTTGTTTAAAATGAATTTCAATGGCACTGCTGTGCCAAAATAGCGAGGCCTAATGCAATGAGGTCTGTACCACCATGGCCTCTCACTGCAACACTGGGTCTTCTTGCTGTCATGACCAGAGAGCCGAGCAGCGACCCACAATGAGGCAAGATTGCTTGGACAGAAATCAATACCACCACGGAATGGGAATCAGAAGGCATTGATAGCAGTGCTGGGTCCTTATCGGTGTCCAGGCTGCCCTAGCAGGGCACAGCCGAGTGGAAAACTATCCAGAAATCAGGCCTGAGGCGAGAATACCCCTGACTGAAAACACCCCCGAGTGATGCTCACGACGCTATCGCCCTATCAAACACCATGTCGCTCGCATGCTGTAATCCATCTTCTCCAAAACAATTCATTTGTCCTCTCTTTTTCCTTCCCTGTGACAGAAAGGAACTAAGGCTCCACAGGCTGCGGGGAAGATCCACACAGACTTTGAGAAGGGCTTCATTATGGCGGAAGTAATGAAATTCCAGGATTTTAAAGAGGAAGGCAGCGAGACCGCTGTCAAGGTGAGCAGTCAGGGTGCCAGAGGATGAGGGGAAGTCTCCTGTGATCAGTGGAGCTGACAGTCACCACACAGCTCCTACTGCAAACTGCTCTTCACCTTTACTCAGGGGAAGAAATTACTGCACACACTCCAGCACCACTCCTGACAAGCCAACTGATTCTGGCTCTAAACACTGCCATTCTGCTCCAGCTGTGCATATCTTTATCACAATGTGTCTTAACTGGCTGATGGTAGCTCTTGCTCCGTCGCTCAGAGGTAGCACTTCTTCACCTCACCAGGCATTTATCAGATCTATAGAGTGCGCTGTTAGCTTAGAGCTTTCTGTTGCCAAATCCCCGAGCCTCTGCGGCAGGCATGTGACAGTGATATAAGGCGGCAAGTTAAATAAAGTGTGAAATTCCTCAAATAAGGACTGTTTCGTGGCTGGGTAGCGCAGAAATGTGACTTGCATATCTTGTTTTTATGATGGCCAGTGTTTGTTTTGACCTTTTATTAACTGGCGCGTGGGTTGTCCGTGTGCACGCTCTTGTCAGATGTAATAACTGATTTCATGGTGAATTTGTGAAGCAGCAAAAAGCTTCTGAGCGCTCGCCGCAAGTGTTTTTTCTTTTAAGGTCTGGCATTTACTTTCATATGGGCAAACTGTAATTTAGTAATTGAAGGTACAGAGTTAATAATCAGTTAATCAAAGCTGTAGGATGCCTTTCATATCAAAGATGCTCTTTTTTTCATAATTTAAATTCTGCACGGGAACACTTCTTAAATTCAATTCTCCGCTAATTAAATTAAAGTGATTCTAACCTTGCCATTTGTATGACATTTGTGAGCCGCAGCTGTAAGCCATGCTGTTACAATCCCACTATCGTCACCATCAACTCTATGTGCCCACTTACAGACTCAACTAATGTAATTATGCTGACACACAGGGACCTGCAGGGACTAGCGTGGAAAGGTAGCACTATGAAAACATTTAAATCTCTTTACTATTCAAGCCTTTTTTAATAAGTATTTAATGCAGCGCCAGTGTATTGTCCACACCCTCCATAAGCTGCAAACAGAGGGTGAAATGTGCGGCTCTCTGGGGAGTTTCGCCATTGTTATCCAGGGTTGAGATCTGAGTGTCAGGTCCTTACTGCATGCTCTCTTACTAATCCCTTTTCGGGCCTCATAAGAACATGGAGCGTTTCTGACTGTGGCATTAAGGTCCGTGCTATTTAATGCCAGTTGTGGGAATAGGCTGCTTGAATAGGGCCAGTGTACGGGGATATCACATTATTAGTAATCATATCTGCTTAAGCCAAGCTTGCTGCTCCAGATGGCTGCTTTCAAGTGCAAATGAACCAGTTAGACGTGTCTGGTTTAATACATACTCAGGAATCACAAATAGCCATTGATTTTTTTTTTTTTTTTTTCCTGTCTCCCTCTCCATCCAGTGTTTCTGGTGGTATTGAGCTTGGATTAAATGGTCTCCTGAGCCTTTAAAGGGACATTGATTCTTCTAATTAATTGTGCGCTGTGCAGAACCAGAATGCATAAACCTGTCCGTATTAGCACTTCAAGTCAATTATTTTGGAGTTTGCCGGGAAGGAGAACAAACACTTACTGTACACAAAAGAAATGTTAGAACTTATTCTGTTTCCTTGAGAAGTTTGATAGTGCTGTAATCAAAGACTTATTAACATTTTGTGCTTGTGCACATGAAACTGAAATGGGCAGAAGAGAGGATTATTCACTCAGTGGGAATTCAGGCACCCCTTGGACAAAACATGGATGCAAGTGTGTGTGCCTGTGTGTGTGTGTCTGTTAAAGAGAGAGGGGGAGGCGTAGAATATGTCACTTAGAATTTCAGTAAAGTTATTGGATGTGTCAATACAGTGAAATTATATCACTCTGGTGATATGAGACTAAATCTCCTCCAAGATTGTGGAGATCATTATATCATGATATGGCCTCAGCGTTTTTGTTTTGTTTTGTTTTTCAAATTATGATTTCATTATTTTTCAAATGATGACTTCATTTAATCTTTAGGATTCACTTTGGTTAAGCTAAGCAAAGATTGTGATATTGGTTGCATGTTAAAATCAGTTCTTGAGTTACGAAAATGTAACCCTTAGGATTCATGGCATATAGATTAGATGGATTACATTTCTTGTCTATTTCACAAACTGCTTGGAAAGTGGGTTGAATTTACAGCGCACTTTGTTATACTGTGCTTGATTTTATTGCTACATTATATATCAGTCTATAACCTGTACATGATGATGCAGTATTTTGTTCATTGTTTGAACAATAAATATTTTTTTCTTTGTTATCTTACAGGCAGCTGGGAAATACAGACAACAGGGAAGAAACTACATCGTTGAAGACGGAGACATCATCTTTTTCAAATTTAACGCGCCGAATGCACCAAAGAAAAAGTGACACAAGAACAATCTGTTTGTTTACATCACTGACTGCGCTTGTAACCCCCAGTCTTTTTGTCTCTGTTTGGCCTGACACCCACTGCCACACTCTGACTCTCTGTTCCCCAGTCCTGTAGAATCGGATCCCCCCTCTGTGCCAAAGCACAGGTTCAGTAAACTCTGACAGCTTTGCTATTTAAGATCAGGATCGGCCCCCACTCCAAATTGTAGCAGCATTTGAAGGAGCATATTACTCTCCAGATACTTCATTAATCTCCATCACGGGTGCCAGCACTGACACAGCTGACAGCGGGGACAATGCCACCTGCTCCTCTCCCCCTTCAGCAGATAATGCATGTTTTACAGTAGCCCAGATGTCTACACTCAATAAAACATTTGACAAAAAACCAGTCTGTGTGTGTTTTGGGATGTCTGTATTGAGTGGGAAGCTGCATGGGGATGGTGATAGCGGTCCTGCCGACCACTGATTAGAGAATTAAAAGACACAGCTGACATTGACTGTAGCAGAGAGGCGACAATTATAATTAAATCTGTTAAGTGATGCTGATTTTAGAAGGGCACATGCAGGATGCAGGTGTTCTGGCCAAAAAGAGCTGGTCAGTTTAAAGGATTATTTGTAAAGTGATTGAGTTAACCTTTCATTTACAATTTTTATTTCATTTATGATTGATGAATATGCGAGTCCCCCTCCTTTACTATTGACAAAAATAGTATATTTGTTATGTTCATAGTTTCTCTCTCCTTTCCCAGGACAATGGGGGCAAATACACACCTACAAAATGAAAGAAATATTCATTTGAACCATATCTTCACCAAAAAGTCCACATTTTATGATATTCTGTATAGTATGAAAATAGAGGTTGACACAATCCACAAGCACAACCAGAAAACTATTCCTTTTGTCTGAAGTAGTGTTTTTCTCGCCCCTATACTTTGTGTGTAAGTGTTTGTGAAGCGTTTATGCTGATGGAATTGTATGGCTGCAGCCGCGGTGCTCCAAAGTAAGATTGTATTCTCCATGGGAGTCCGAACAAAGAGCTGTAGATCAGCAGTGCTTTGCTGAATATCTTGTAACCATTAAGACTGCAGAGAACAAAATGGCCTTTTGATGGGAACAAAAAGATTGAATAAAAATGGTCATTTTGAAGAGATAGTATTGCATATCCAAGTTTTGGATAGGATGTTTTTGACGGTGCCGAGCCAACGCAAGCACAGTGTTTGTCATGGAAATAAGGTGGATTATAGTCTTTAAGGTTTAAGATCAGTGGCAAAATATAGGATTGTGTTTATTGTGGTTAGATGGGATGAAAGACAGATGACAACATGTGTATAAAATAGCATTTAGCTTCGCTATCAGCTTTAGCAAATAACCACTGATTTTAATCACTCCAAGATATTTCACGCAGCAGAGCAAGTCGTAGCCACCAGCATTCACAGCTTTCATATACTGTCTTCTATACAACAACAGGCTGTTTTTGGCTCACTGTTTTCTAAGTGAAACCATACAAATCCTCTGGAGAGCACAATGGGGGCTTGAGACAAAACTGTTTTTGCATTCCTCTCGGAGTGGTGGTAGTGTTGGCCAACCTAAACCCCACATAGAAGATAATTCATCCGCTGTAGTTTTGAGGCTGAGGGGATTGACGAGTTGTTCCCAGTGGTCTGGGTAGAAGAGTATTTTGTTTTTCATAAAGTGACAGTAAATCTTTTCAGAACGAGTAATAAAGCTATTTAGAATCATGCAGATGTTGTATAGCAACAAAACACCATAACAAAGTCTCTTGTTCTGAAAGGACGTCCCCGATGGGCTGTTTCTGGGTTTGATACCAACAATTTTGCTGTCACCGGAGAAGAAGGAATTACGAATTATAATCTCATTGGGTGGACTTTCTTTCCTGACACCACAGAGCAGATTTCAAAGTGCTCGTGCATGCATAACCGCCAGTTATTAATAAACATTTTCAGGTGATGTAGGCAGCTTGTAAAATCGGTCCAACTGCATAACCTCGAAGAAAGAAAAACAAGTCCAGAATTGTGACAGATTCTCTGTTGGTACAAATGTTCTGTCAGCACCATCAATCAAGCGGTGCCACTCTGCCCCGAGGCAAACCGCACTGGGATCAAACCACGGAGGGGCACGGAGCGGAGAGCCTGCTTTAAAACACACACCCAAGAAAACAGACCACGGCCTGCTGTTGTAAATCACATGCGCACCAAAGACCTTTGAAGAATTCAAAAAGGGAATGTATGACTTACAACAAATAAACATATAAATAACTATGGCATTTTTGGGAGCAGTTACTATGCACAAGGGATTGTGTTGGTAAATTTAATGGTCATTATAAACCTATTGTATCATGTCATTACAGTGAGGAAATTATCTCTATTTTGGACGACAATAAAAGAGTTGCCATGTTGTAATTATTGCTATTGTGTCTGGCACATGCATTTATATACTGAACTCGACATGAAATCAATATGGATTCAGGATTTGACTAAAATTTAATTTCATGTTTGTTTATGAGAGTTAATGCAAGGATCTCCTCTCATGATATGCTATCAGGACACAACTTGGTGCTTTGATTTATTACGTTCCCTCTGTCAGAGTGATAAAGCGCTGAGAGAAAAGAATGTCATAAACAGCTCAGAGTCTCAAAAAGGAGTGTTTAAATCATGAGGCTGACAAATTTAGTTCGCATCTGCTGTGATTATTGCATGTGTCTGAACTACAAACACTATTTTTAATGGTTACCAGAGACATTTTCTTCTCTACAAACAAATGTAGCAAAATATGACTTAGGCAAAAATGCTTCTTCCCACATGCCATTACAGTCAAGAACAATTGAATCAGCCAGAAGCCAGAGGCGCACCTTCAGGAGAGGCAAACCAGGCAAATGTATGAGGCCCCTGAAAGACGCTTGTTAAATGGGCTCCTGATGACCATTCTAGAGGTAGACAGATTATTAGCTCTGGGCATTTATCAGGGGTGATATTCAGCATTTTCCAATTTTATTTGTATCTGTGGTTTATTTCTGTCAGATTGCCGATAAAATAAACAAGTTTAAAAATGTGCTACTTTGGCTTTGATGCAGCATGCTCTCAAACAATGTGCCGACCACAACAACAATATCTGATGTGATGTAACACATCACAAATAATAGCCTATAAACACGAAATAATCTGAATCTGCAAAGTAACTAAATTAATCAAATAAATGTGGTGGAGAGGAAGAAAATGAAAAGTCCCTCAAACTTGTTCTTAAGTAATTTGTATTTAGGTTAATTCCATCATTGGTTGTTTGTGATTTTGACACAAAGAGTTTAATTTTACTGCAAATAAATATCGGTTTTCAGTCTCCTTAATTCCTAATAATCGGTATCAGCACCCCAGAAAAGCCATTTCATTCGATCCCTAGACAACTTATATCAGCACAATGGCTACTATACATAACTCCCTTAGAGCTCCCTCTAAATGCACTATATGAATGTTTTATTTGTGGATGACCGCTGGCTTTGTAATGTGGCTTATTCATATCATTAGAATGCTGAAGTTGTTTTGTTACTGCTTTGGATTTCAAGGTTTGGATTTCTCATATTTGTCATTGGTGAGAAATTGCAAAAAAAAAAAATAAGAAGAATTTTATTGTACAAACTGCATGTGTATGACCATATATGTACAGTAGTACATTTTAATATCCACTTGTAAATCAGTACATATACTATACATCTGTTGGCCACTTACTGCAATTTGATACAAATTTCAGCAAGTATATATATATATATATATACATATGCATATACCCAAACATATAATTGCATTAACACATTCATGAGAGGGTAGATAAGGGTAGAGGGTAGTCATTAACATCGACTTTATGGCAGAACAGTTACACAGGTAACAGGTGTCTCAGACACCCATTATCCACATCAGTGCTTAGACAATCTAAAGCCCTATACCATATTTATTCCATGTTTTTGTAATGCACAACACCAACCAGAGCTCGACACCTGTTAACACATTTCCAGGAAAACAGTTATTCTATGTTTAAAAATACTTAATGTTTACAGTCTAACTCTCATGTATGCACATAACTATGTCTCTTTTCACACCTCTTCCCTGTACATAAAATCTCTACGTTTGTTTATCTTTGTTTAACTTGTTGTGTTGTGTTGTTGAGGAACTGGAAAATGTAGTTATGATTCTAGTATGTGTCAGTAAAGCTGATTCTGATACTAAATGCATACAGGAAGTGCATCAATGTATTGTATGTTTAAAAAATGTGGAACTTCCACGGTAAAACAGCTGCCTATGAGAGTTAATTCTCAGTTCCTGAAACAAAGAACAGGATGATTGCTCCCATCTCAGATGCTTCAGAGTTGTCTATAACACATATTTGATATTCCATTCACACGTCTCCATGCTGCACCAGTTTCAATTCTCTCTCTCAGGTCCCATTTACAGTGTCCCATGAGGTGCCTCCAGCAGGGCAGTTTCTCTCTGTGGGGTCACTCTCTCTTGGACTGGCCTTTCATGAAAACAACTGTCAATATGTTAATATGAAACACTTAGGGCCATTGTGGACTCACTCAGTTACTCCTCTTATCCTTCACAGTTCTGCACTGCGCCACGACAACAATGTCCACTCTTTGAGGGACGGGAGAAGAGGCTTTTTGGAAGAAGATTTGTTTAAAAACCGATGCAATAAAATGTGTATCATATTCACCCTGAACAGAGCTAAAAGAAGCAGGGCCGTAAGATGGCTCCAATACTGACACCTCCCAGAAAATAAATGACATTTAAAAAAAGAATGTGATGCCATTCATATTAAAAAATTCATCAACACATGGAAAAGAAATGTGCGAATCATTCTATATCAACTGAATTGAGTTGAAATTTGGACTGAACAAAATCCTAAGCAACATATATTCATTTAAATAGCTGCATTCAAAATCATAAATCATTTTCATGTAAGCAATTGGTGATGTAATGTAATTTCTTTTTCAAGAAAATACATTAGCCTACATGAGCTAGGAAAACTTCTAGGTGGGATAGTATTAAATGATCCACATGCTAGCTAGCTAAGACTCTTACAGGAATCTGACATAACATCGCAATAGGGTCTAAAATATAATATTAACTTTGAGGGGACAACTGTGGGGAAAATGTCTCAAGAGAAATTCCAGAGGGGGGACACAAAAAGTACCTGTAGCTGTAACTCTGCTAATGAACGCCCTGCGCCCGACACCCTGCTAGCTTTGACTTAGCGTTACATTGCTACATTTGCTACTGCAAACACTTGCTAATTTTACAATGGCTCACTAGCAAACATCAGCTCACCACTGGCTAACATAAAGGGTGTGCTGCAATTTGGTGCAGAGAAAATAAAGACTGGTGATAATTATAAAACTCTATAGCATGTTTTTTATTAGTATTATTGAAGTAACATAGTTGTGTACCCAGTTATATATTCGGGGGGCAAATCATATTTTTCCAGGGATGCAGGAAGGAAAGTCGTAACATATTCATGACAGTGCACAAAAGCTCTCACAATCAACAGTGATGTAACATCGATATTACATTCTAATGTCCCACTTTTGAATACAGTTGAAAGTAATGAAATAGAGAAACAATTTTTGGTGTTGATTGCATCTAAACACAGTAATGGAGCAATGGCTTCTACTTGGGCACGGCAGCACCACTTGGACAAACTAAACGCATTTCAATTTCAACATTTTGGGGGAGGGGCATGTTCAGTATACTTGAGTATGGAGCATGTGTTTCCCTATTATACATTACAATTACAGCCCCAGTTACAAGACTGTGCACATGCAGTGAGAGGATCATTAATGCCCATATTTACAGTTATACATACCACACTGGATTATTATAGATCTGATGAAACTCCCACTGGGTAATTACTACACAAACTTCACAGACTCCTCTAGTGAGGTGAAAACAAGGCCTGCCACGACATTCTCATGTCTTTTGTTTGCAGCACAGGCTGGAGGCGACACTCAAAAGTCTGAAGACGGACACCATGGCAGTTATGCGTCTCATGTAGGCCGCCAGGGTGTTGCATTTGTGCTGCTTTTAGGATATTTGACTTTTCCCTTTAACTTGGAGGTCTTTGTAGAAATTGTTGATACGTTTCCAAGGACTCCTGGAGTAAGACAGACATAGCTGCAAGGTTTTTCTAAAGCTGTTTCCATTGGCCTGTGTTTACCTGACACTTGGATTGACAGCAGAGTGATTGGAAATATCCACCATTCACTGCCGTGAGCTCCTGAGTGCACGGAAAGTGCTTTTGTAGTCTGGCTGTAATGGGCCAAGTTTGAATTGAAGGTTGAGAGAAATAGCCTCACTGCGGTCGCGCACTGTGAGGAACTGACACACCACAAATAATACTCAGAAGTGGGCTCCTGATAGCATCACAGGCACAGAGCAGGTACAATAGCATGCAGGCTCTCATTTCAATGCACTTTCACAATGTTGTACTGTGCACAATCAGATGGAGGGGAAGAAATCTGCTCAAATACAAACTCCAATTGTGTCTTTCTTTTCCTCCACCAAGTAATCAACACAAAAGACATCTTAAAACTGAACTGTTGATGATTTTCTTATTCACAAGAAAGAAAGTGCCACTATTAGTCTGCGCAAAACCCATCAGGGCCCACCGCTCGTGATTAATTGAATCATGGCAGAACTTAATTCATGGTAGAGTCAGTATTTTATATATCAGAGCCATAAGCAGAGTAAATCTGCTTTGTAAACTTAAAAACAGGTAATCATTTACCTGATCTGATCTGCCATGACTCAACCAAAATTGCATTACTGTAAAAAAAAATTCTTGTCAGTATCATTTTAAAATTCAGTGTTTCCTCTGTCAGTTACATTCATTCAGTCACAGAGGGTCACTTACTCATTTTAAAACCTCAGCAATGAAAAGTGAGCACTGAGTATCAGAACAGGGAGAGAAAAAGGTGGATTAGTCCATTCAATCTGAGATTATTTATCTGCCAGGAATTTAGACGGCGCGTTACTTGTTTGTTTTGATTTGATTTGTTTGACTGTCCAATCACAACACCCTAATCACACCTGCAGGAATGAGTTATATAAGGATGTTTTTTTTCGCTGTCTTATAAGTCATAAGCATTTTGGGACCATTTGTTGCTGTGTGCAACATTTTACTTATCAATATCTCACACTTTGAAAAGAGTATTTTACCAACATATATAATTTGCAATATGTTTTATAAATGGTAATGATGTTTAAAGTTTCATGATGATGTCAGGGGAAGTGTGCCCTGTGGGACCATTAAAGTTGTTTTTTTCCTGGGAAAAAATGTGTGAATGCACTTCTATCTTATTTATTATTATTATTAATTTATCTATAATGCCTCTACTTGATATATTACACAAAGCAACACGCATGATTATACAAGCATTGTCTCACCAGTAACAACAATGTAATAAAAAGTGAATAATATAACTACATTCCTCACTGCACATCAACCCCAATACCGTACAACTGAAGAGGCATAATAAACAGGAAAAGAATCCAACAAAGGATGATTGACATGCCGCCTGACAAATAATAACACGGTGTGCAGAATGAATAACCAATCAGCTTTGTGAAGGACGGCGGGATTTCCTGTATGTGACGCAAACACTCCCAGTCAACACTGGAGGCCCCACCCTTTGTGTTACCTACCGCCCGTCAATCAAAATATAAAAAAATTCTGACAGTTATCATCCATTTCTACGCGTGTACAATCAATTTAATGTGCTGAACATGTCCGGTGGCTTGTGACCATCAGGACTCGCCGTTTCACGACAAGTCACGCCAATGACTGGTATGTAATATCTATCTTTTCCCCCCACGTAAGCTAGCAGGCTACCACAGGCATCCTCTGGCTAAATTAGCTCGCTAGCAGGCTAGCAGGGATGCTTGATGGTGATATTGCTAATCAGCGCAGGCTAAGCTAGCGCTTGTAGCTAACGCTGCGCTCGTTAGCTTAGCTAACTAGGTTAGCTTGTTGGAGAGTTAAAAGTAGTCAACTCTCCTAAAAATAATCATTGCTACGCCGTTTTTGTCTTTGTGGAGTTTAATGCACTTGGTAGCGGTGCTTGTGATCTCCTCGTTTGCTGATCTAGTGACGTTACAATAGCGTTACAGATGTTGGTCATCTGTGTGAATATCAGGTTTGTTTAGCTAACGTTAGCATCGGCTGTTCCCTCTCTCAACTAAACGTTTTGTACTGCACAGCGCCTGAACAGCCGATGAAACCAGAGGATATGGCTGCACTGGACGTGGACAGCAGTCAGGGCGGCTTCCTGCAGCAGGAGGAGACCAGTGGCAATCAGGTAACAATCTAACTTTGATTATACGTCGTTGCTGCGTTGAGTGGTGCTTAGTGAAGTTCACGTATTTCAAACTTGGAGGGGGGTATGTACCCTGATTTGAACCTCTCAGGCTGCTTACAGATCCCGCCTCCTTAACTAGGATTGAAGTGACAGACTGTAAATTCAAGCTTGATTTAAACATTACCTGGGAGTTATCCTGGGTGCTGCCTGGGGGGCTCAATACAGGACAATAAGTCCTTAAACCTCCAAACTTGGCAATGAGTCACACTTGTTCTATGTGGCCCAGACTAATGGCCACCCACTTTCTTCCTTTTAAACTGGCCTGTTGTGGGCAGGACACTCAGCCATCACCCCTCGACCTGCTAGCGACCACCTGCACTAAGGTTGGCTCACCGTCGTCAGAGGTGGACAGAGGTGCTGCCGCTGATGTGGTAAGTCAGCACCTCTGCTAGATCCGACACAGCTACAGCAGAAGTGAAGCCTTCAATCACAGCTGAGCAAAATGGTGGGAGTGTAGCAAAGCTTGCAGTTGGTTTCATGGTATTACAGCCATTGAATTTTGGCAGCGAAACAGGAGGAAATCATTGCTACAACTGGGATGTTTTGATCAGTTACAGACTCACTAAGGGCACTCATATCCGTCAGTCTGATCAGTATCTACATTACTGTCGATAAATCTAGTGGCTGTTATATGTGAAAAGTTCAATGTGAATACGGTTATCACCAGTTATTTGGGTTTATCTTTAATTTGTGGTCAAAAAGCAGACTGAATGGTGATTTTAAGATTTTGTTATTCCAATATTTGTCATCAATATGTTCTTTAGACCAGATTTGCTCAAAGTGGGGCCCATAGGCCAAAGCTGGCTCACCGTAAGGTTAATTTAGGCCTGCCAGATGTTTCTCAAGATTTCTTTGTGAGGTAAAACATATTTAAGAATATGTCAGATCTCCAGTTATTATTTGTCATAATCAGAGCACAGCGGCACAGGCAGAGTGACACTTTGCACAGAAAGATGGTTAGTTAAGGGACCTTGGGATACCATTTTACAGTATAATACATTAGGTGTTTGCTTTTGGCACAATAGCCCAAAGACCTTTATTGCGATGTACATTAGTATTATTATACATGTTCTTTATGACAAAATATTGTTTTACGTTTTATTGATTAAAAACGGCACATATTGTACCTCTTGTTACTTGTATTTTATTCTATAAAAATGCAGCCTGGTGACATCTAGACTTTAGAGAAAAGAAAGATCTAGTTCTACCTGTTCTGCTGGTAAACTTTGTTTTTCACTTACAAGAGACATTCTGTTATATTTGATCAATGTATTTAAACTCTCGACATGAACATGCTCAACCTTTCCATCTTAATCAAGTGAGACCAAAACACTGCTAAGAATCTGACAAAAGATGTTACGCAAGGAACAACACTCCAAGGCATTCACATCAAAGCAGCTACAAGAACAGCTGAGTTTGTATTTATAGTAAATAAACACTCCATTATAGCTGTTATAACAATGCAGTGTAGATAGTATAAAAAAACTGTTAAGTGTCTACACACAGCAACTGTTACAGTTGGCCAAAACCTCTGGTGTGTTTGCCTATTAACTCATTTTGGCTGATAGAAATTCTGTCATTAAAAGCTGGTGTGAATCTGAAAAGGTAGCTCTGACCCACAGGGAAGATACATGAAAGCTTCATACACAGATAGGTGTAGTAGGTAGTAGGAGTCCTCCATTAGATTTCTCTCACAGGCCACCAACGTTATCTAACTTATGATTTACCTGTCAGATTTAAGTGCTACCATTCTAACCACACTACAGGAGTAAACACAGCCATAGATTACCACAAACTTAGTGGGAACACAAAAAAATCTTGTCTCTACAAACTCAAAGAATTTAGATGATTTTGCTCTCTGTCTCCCCACATTTTTGATGCTGATTGTGCTAATTAAGCTAATTCAATAACAACAGGTGGCTAATCAGTTTTTTTAATCTTAATAATTTCCTTTCTCAGACATCAGATCCATCTACACAGCTCACTGGGACTGATAAATGGGAGGTGTTAACCCCCACCTCAGTGAAGGATGAATCCGGAATGATACAGATCCAAAGTCAAGGAATATTAACGTCAAACGGACAGTATGTTCTTCCTCTCCAAAACTTACAGAGTCAGCCAATCTTTGTGACATCAGGAACGGACGCCTCCTCTGCCAATTCAGTGCCTAACATTCAGTACCAAGTAATTCCTCAGATTCAGACAGCAGATGGACAGCTGAGCTTCTCCACGTCCGGCGTGGAGGGAGCGACTCTGGCTCAGGATGCCACAGGGCAGATTCAAATCCTGCCTGATGGTAGCCAGAGTCTCAGTGTGACATCAACTGCAAACATCCTTAATAACAACCAGAACCTCATATCACAGACTGGTAATGTCCAGCAGATACATGGGGTTTCTATTGGCAGCTCCACCTTCAATAACCAGGGTCAGGTTGTTACTAATGTGCCTGTGGGTTTGCCTGGGAACATCACTTTTGTTCCCATTAACAGCGTGGACTTGGATTCTCTCGGCCTGTCTGGTGCTCAGACTATAGCAACAGGGGTCACTGCTGATGGCCAGCTAATTATGGCAAGTCAGCCCATGGATGGCTCAGAGGGTCTGGCGAAAACGGATAATCACCTCTCACATACGCTAACAATAAATGACTCTAATGCAAATGCTGAGATATATGTGCCAACGTCTTCCTCTCAGCTACACATTCCAGTAAGTGAATCAGGTCTGCTGACACAAGACACTTCACTGTCATCAGTGGCTACAGAGCAAGCCGACTCGAGTTCTGGCCTGCAGGAGGGCTTCATCCAGCAGAATCAGGAGCAGAGCATCCAGGTGTCTTCAGCTCAGCCCATCATTCAGCTGCAGCAGGTGCCCATTCAGACCACCAACGGGCAGGTGGTGCAGTCAGTGGCGACCGGCAACCAGGGTCTGCAGAATGTGCAGCTGATCAACCCGGGAACCTTCATCATCCAAGCCCAGACTGTCACGCCGTCGGGTCAGATACAGTGGCAGACCTTTCAGGTGCAGGGGGTGCAGAACCTGCAGAACCTCCAGCTTCCCACAACACCACCCCAGCAGATAACCCTGGCTCCAGTCCAGACCCTGTCCCTGGGATCGAGTCCGGTGAGCATCAACACGGGGCAGATTCCCAACCTGCAGACAGTGACGGTCAACTCAGCCCAAAATGAAGGAGAAGAAGACAACCCTGCAGGTAGGGTAGCTCTGTTTATACGGAATATACCATAGGGAGCTGTGCAGTTGATTAAAATCTCATTATGGATGAGTGCAATGTCCAAATCAGGAGCTCCAATTTTTATTAGGATAATGGTGCATCAGAGATGCCCCAGCCTACAAATCATATTCTCAAGGTGTAAGAGAAGATACTTTTTTAGTACAGGTCTCAGCAAAAATGTATTTATCTTCATATTTTTTCAGTGAAAATGAAATGCTAAAATGATCATTCCCACTAAAATTGTGACCCCTATATTAATCGCTAAATCTGTTAAATAATTAGGATAGGATTTTCATATCATTTAGCAATACTGTATGTACCCATGGTAAAACCCACACAGGCGTTTTCACTTGGTTGCCAGATTACACCTCTTCTCAGGACTCTGTTGGCAAGTAGAGACAGTGTTGGATATCTCAACGATGCTCCTGTTAGGTTGATTAGACCTGTATTATTATTAGTAGTAGTAGTAGTAGTAGTAGTAGTAGTACATGGATATTGGTGATCTTACTAATTTCAGCATAGTACCGCCTTCGTTTTACCTGGGCAGAGGTCTGATCAGCTAGAATAACTCATAACAGATTTATTGCTCATAGTGGAATTCACTTTGACTATTTTTATTACATTTATTACACCAATGCAATAACATTGAACGGAAGTCTGTTTGTGAGGCTCAAAGCAGTTTATAAAATCATCTGTAGTGTCGTAGGGATGTAACTGACTTATTCACTGGTGAAATTTTGACATGTTACAGAAGGAAAGGCACTTGTGTAAATCATCAAATGAATGATGGCTGAAATCCATTTAGCTGCTCCAGAGTCCTGCTGTTGTGCATGATAGCTCTACCTAAGACTGTCAAGATTTATTTAAGGCTCTTTAAAAACCTTAACACCTGGACTGCTCTTACTGTCATAAAATGTTGCAAACTCTGTTTTGTCTCGTGTGACTCCTGGATGTAGATTGTTGATATATGCCTATTTCAGGATGCCAATAGCAGGCTACGTGTTACTATATTCAAAATACGTGTTGCTACAGGAAACAAAAAAAAAAGCATCCAATTGCAACCTACATACTGAAAATTGCTAGTTACCCTAACTCTAACCTGTTTGCTAATGGTCCAAACCTTAACAAGCGAACAGCTGTAAACTTTACTTTAGAAGAAAATGTGGCTATTTATCTGAATGCCTGGGCTTGCCTCCCATGTGCAAATGTTCCATCCCACGACACTATTTTGGGGCACTTTCACTGGATCCTCGGCTTTACACTGCCCAAGCAGATTTTTATTCTATAGCAGAATGCTATTGGATGCAGCCAAACCTTTCTCCAGCACTGACACAGTGCTGTGGTCCGGCTACGGGAAACCATAGTTTGCCTTTCCAGCAGCAGAGAAACACAAATTTCCTGAATTTTTGAATATATGAAATGGAGAAAAGCCCTCATATTTAAGAAGCTGTATGCAGCAAAAGCTTGCTATTCTTTACATTCAGTGTTTCAAAAGAACATCTTGTGTGTTTCCTTATAGCCACTTGACTTTTACTGTAATTACAGCCATCAAAACATTGTGATGAAGTTTTCGACTGTAGCAAAGTCCTTCCATCCATTTTCTGCCACTCATGTGGGCCAGAAAGTCCACAGGGTACATTTAATTAATTATCAAAATTGTCATTGATACGTTTTGTGCCTATCAAACAATTATTTTATCACTGTGCTAAAATGAAGTTTAACTTGTGAAATTTGCTGCCATGCTGTCAATCACAGGCAATAATAAAGCAGCTCTCACTGTGCAGGCTTTTTTGGGAAGTGCAGCAGTGCTTTGTGTTTATATTAACACATACACTGTTTCCAGATGTTCGGATAAAGGAAGAGCCAGACTCTGGAGACTGGCAGCTAAGCACCGACTCCACCCTGAACACGAGCGATCTGTCTCACCTTCGCGTCAGGCTGGTGGACGAGGACGAACAGTTGGGTCAGGAGGGCAAGAGGCTGCGCAGAGTGGCCTGCACTTGCCCCAACTGTAAAGAGTCTGGTGGGAGGTGAGTAAGCCCAGCAGATGCCTTTCTCTATATCTGTGCGGCTCTGCATAGGAAATACACATATCAGGACCCTAACTCACCCATACCTGTGCTTCACAGAGGATCCAGCACGGGGAAAAAGAAGCAGCACATCTGCCACATCGCAGGCTGTGGGAAAGTATATGGAAAGACATCGCACCTGCGAGCACACCTGCGCTGGCATTCAGGGGAGCGACCTTTTGTTTGCAGCTGGATGTTCTGTGGGAAGAGGTTCACACGCAGCGACGAGCTGCAGAGACACAGGAGAACACACACAGGTGCCCTTTTTCTTCTCCCTCAGTGTTTGCACATCAGGAAAACATCAGGAAAATCAGTAAAATGTGTTAATTTGTGCCCTGCAAAGCGTGAGTCACGTAAAAATTGACAGCGTTTGCAACCCCTTCTGGATTTGTAAAATAAAATGTCAGGTTAGGAACTGAAGTGATAAACATATCCAGATTTCACAATCTTGGTGGTATTTTTCCAGTTTAGAACAGTTATTTCTGCACTCTAATTTCCAGGACCTGTTCACATCTGATTATGTAACAAAAGCATGAGAAGAGATGTGAGCTGTATTATTTTTATCCCAATATTCTACTTTGAATCTGAACACTCTTGCATCAGCTCACCTATCTGTTTTTAATTTTGTAGAATATCCCATCTGTTGTCATGTGAAGAAACGCAGCTCAACAGAATATGGAAGGGAGCAGAAATGCATGAAGTAGCAGCCTGTGAACAATCCAGTCCTATACACAGACAGAACATAATGATATACAGTGTGTGATGACATTTACTACCAGGATAGACCTTTGGAAGAGATACGACCACTTGCCCGTACTGTCGTTGAATTTATAAAGCCTGTCATTGGCTGAGTGAGGCCTATGACAGTACAGGCTAAAGTAACATTCCATTACGCTGTCAGCTTCAAGTTCAAATATAAATGGTTGGTATTCACAGTTACAAGTGGATATTCAATAATTTTCAGTTTCTAATTGGTGAGAATTGTAATCAGTCATACAGTATCAGTTTGTCATTCATTTATTTGTTGTTTTTGTCAGTGACAGGTTGGAATTCAGTGATTTCACAGTGGCCTTGAGGCATTCAGCAACAGCACACAACAAAAATCTATTTAATGACATGTTTTATTTTATTAACAATCTGCTGTTAATTGTTTTATTTGTTGCGTTTAAAATTGTATTTAATTTGATCTGTGATACATGTGAATTGTACCCGTGTGGCACGCAGGGCTGCAACTAACAATTATGTTCATTATCAATTTTTTTTTTTTTTTTTTTTTTTTTTTTTGTAGATTATTTTCAGGGTTAATCGTAAATAAACTGTTAAATACCCCCACTAATTTTTAGAGCCCAAAGTGACGTCTTCAGATTGTCCTCAAAATTCTTCGTTTACCTTTGTGAATGACCAAGAAAAGCAGAAAAACCTTACGTTTAAGATGCTGCAACCAGCATATAATTGACATTTTTGCTTGAAAAATGAAATGATAAATTGATTATCAAAGTAACTGACTAGTCGATGCAGCTCAACTCATCTCCTCTCCCACAGTATGAAACATATCCTCCAGATAGATGGCATGTTCAACCACCTCCAAACGTATTCAGCATCAAACTCTTTATCTCTCAAACTGTATTTTCTCTCTGGCAGGAGAGAAGAAGTTTGTCTGCCCAGAATGTTCCAAGCGCTTCATGCGGAGCGACCACCTGGCGAAGCACATTAAAACTCATCAGAACAAAAAAGGCGTGAACTCGGGCGGCGCTGTGGTGGCCTCGATGGAATCCGCGGGGTCCTCAGACAGTATCATCACCACGGCAGGCGGGACCACCCTCATCCTCACCAACATCCAGCAGGGTTCCAGCAACGCCCAGGACATCCTGGCCAACGCAGAGATCCCTCTGCAGCTCGTCACCACGGTAGCGGCCAGCGAAGTCATGGAGTGATTTACACTCCACTTATGAACTTCTACAACCTCTCTCATACTGTATACTCCTACCTGCATTTTTATTCCAAGTTTTGAAGAGAAGCTGAAATTATAAATATATATATATATTTTAACACAGAAATAGTCAGTCCATGTCCGTGCTCAGTTTTCACTGAGGAGAAACTAGTAGTGGAGACTAAAACAAGATAAAGATGGAAAAAGACATTGCAGTAAACACACAAGGAAATGCCTTATTTTGTACAATATTATGTCATCGGAAAAGTAGGATGCCATTTTGCTTTGAATCTACTAATTTTTTCTATGTGTTTTTCACAATACATTATTGGTAAGTTGAGCAATTTTCTCCTCGCCTTTTTCTTTTGATGGTGTATCCTTAATGATGTCCTTGGTTAGCAAGGTTTGTTCCATATTCCTTTAGGCAGAGACTAAATCTCACAACAGAGCTAATTTTATCCAGCTGAAGTAATGTTATTGCTTGTGTCCATGCAAATTTATTCATGTTTTGTGTTTGTGTCTTTTAATTATTATGCATTTTTTTTCCAGTGCAGTCGGTCTACTTGCAAATTAGGAAGTCCTCCTTCCTCCATTTTCTTTAAAAACTTTGCTCACGCCTACTACATTTTGCAGGTGAAAATCAAAACAATCAGAATTTTTGTATTGTAAATCCTTGAACATGTACTGTTGATATGATACACATTATTTGCTTATTAAATATTTTGACTGAACAGCTATTTATATTGGGCTTTACACAGGAAATGCGTTTGTGATATTAGAAGTCCACAATATTTCAAATGGCTTCATTGTATGTAATTCAAGTGTGTGTGTTTTTTTTTTTTTAAGTCTTTTTTGGAGGACTTCAAAACAAACAAACATGCACTGTGATATGAAGAGAAGAAAAAGCCATTTTTTTTGGGAGGTAATTGCCAAATTTGACTACAAACTCAGGGTGACTTGTGACTGTGTGATATAGGTAGAGTAAAATCACCCCTGTAGCTTCTCGGGCCATGGTGGGGTGTTGTGAAGAAATGTTGTTTGATGGACCAAAAGCTGAGGTGAATTAAGCTGTCACCATGTTACCTATGCTTGTTGAATCCTACCGTGTCAGTTTTTTTTTTTGTTTGTTTGTTTGTTTTTTCCATACAGTAAGGACAACCCTCCCCTTCATGTTATAGAAACAGTTTTGCTGAATTCCTCACGCAGTTGAAAAATCAGTGCATTACTGAAAGCGGTACTCTTTTTTAACAGCACTGTTCTCACCACGTTGTTGTTAATCCTTTTGTATAAAAAATGTTTTGTATACTTCCCAACAAACTGTCCTTTATATTCATTGTCAGTAAATGTACAATGTTTCTGTCTTTTGTGTGTCGATACCTTTTTCTTTTACTGTATGTCACATTTCCTTGTTTCATGTTATAATGTGTTTTATATTTGATCTGAATTGAATTGATAAATACACACATACACACTGAACAGTGAATTATGGTGGCATATTTGATTTGGTTATGCTTAAACCTCTTGAGTCAGATACCAAGATGCTGTTGAAACATTCAGAGAACATCTTAACATTATGTACTGAACACTGAAGGTTTATTCTCACTCAGAAATCTTCTGTATAAATATGTCAATATAACATCAATATAAACCTTTCTGTTACACTTGAATTACCTTTCATTTTTGCTTTATTTATTTTGTTATTTTTTAAAAGGGGCACTATGTAGTTTTGGAAAAGAAATTCCGAAACTGAGAAAGGTAATAATCACAATATTAGTAAGATAGTAATACACAGTATATTATTTATTATTTCCATAACTTATAAATAAGCCGTCCTCAAAGGAACACTGAAGCTAAAAAGGTGGCAGGGTCTTGCAAATGTAAACACAGTAAAACAGTATAAAAATTAAGTTGGTCATTAAGGTCAGTTTGTTTATTTCGGTTGTTCAATCATGAAAAGAAAGAAAGTTTATTTAATTTGTTAAAGCGTGAAAAATTGGTTAGTTCAGCCTTTTCTCGTCTGGTTAAAATTTCTCCTCAGAAAATGACATAGTGCACCGTTCATGTATCGACGTCTGCTTCCAGAGGGCAGCGTGATATTTTATTCTAAACCTCAAGTTTGAATTTCTCCTTACACCTGAAACCTACTGTTTTGTGTCTTTTCAAAGACTTGACATCCAGCCAGGAGGTTCATGCTCCCCCCTTCATGCTCACACTCTGGGGTAGTAGTCCAGTAGATGTCACTACAGCCAAGGGAGCAGGACAAGATGTATGTTTGACCCCTTGACCTTCCCCATGTAGCAGCGCTAACATGAAGGCAGAGGCCAACAGGAGGTGTGGACCCTCAATTAACCACAAGTTAATGTCACACGGAAATGTCAGGAACATATTCGGCTGCTGTCTCATGACTTTGAACAAACCCGACTTCTGACTTTATGACCTGGATTCATGTATTTTTTAGCGAATTATCCGAAAAGCCTTTTAAATAAGCTGCTCTCTCCTGTTTCAGACTGCAAAGTGTGCACAGTTTCCTGTCACTATCATTTACCAGAAATAATAATAATTTCTTAATATTTTGACACAGCAACCTGATATTAGCAGCCCACACATGCTGCATCACCCTGCACTTCTCACACTAAATGGGACATTTTACTAATTAGGTACTGTTGCTATTTTTTTCTTTAATCTCAGGCTCAGGACAGCGGCATGAGGGAGTTAAAAATGTATTATAGCCTACCTGGTTTTAGTGCCTGTGAACATAATTTAAACGGCAGTCTATGAAAAGCTTTATCTGGTGAATCCGAGAAGAGCGCATGCTTTTTGAGTCTTAGTCAATTTGCTGAAAACGAGTCAGAAAGATGTGGTCGGTAACGTTAAAAAGGGACTTGTCCGTTTTGTCGTTCCTTTCATTTGCATAATTTAATGAATCCAATTCATTGTAATGCAATACGAAGTGCACCAAGAACATAGAATGACAGTTTGAGTTAATGAAATGTGTTAACGGTATCATCATTTACTTGTATGTTAATTAGTCCAATTAATTTCCCCTGCTCGGTAATCTGAATATTGTAATAATCTTTGCTCCCCTGCAGGAATGAAATCTATGATGCACAGACCTCCGGGACAATCTGAGGAGAGAATCATGGATTTTACACATCTGTAAAATCCAGATGGCACATCTGAAATATTTTTTTTTTTAAGGTCTGATATTCCAGAATATTTTCACCATTTTGTGGGGGATATACGCTCGTATGTATGGACCATACATATGTATGGTCTGCAATCAGCTTTCAACATGCAAATCACATTGATAGAAATACATTGAGGAACAGGATGTGATTGTTTGGTGCCAGAGCTCAGATAACTTTGTCTTGGTTGACAAAGTGCCATTGCCTTGTAACAGGAAGAGGTGCGGCTCTCCCGGCCACTGCAGATAAAAGCTGCCATCAGTGGGGACGATCTTCCCCCGTCAGGTTAAAGGAAAGAAGAGAGATGGCGTGGCGGTTAAGCTTGACACTGTCCACACACTTGTCATTTCAGCTGACCACCTGGATTTAGGGGGCAACTTTGTCAACAAACTGCTCCAGCTCTTCTGTCATTGTACTTAAACCATAGTATTGCAGTTTGTGAAATTGTCTCTAAATAGTATGTAAAGGACGTGTGCACATAGACATGCATTTTAGATTGTTTTCGTGACTCTCAGCATGACTATCTTTTGTTGCTTGCAGCATGTCGGCTGAATGCATCACAACATTTATGGGTTACGCTGGAGTCGCGGGAAGGTGGTCGTGTTGGACTGTCACACCAGAATTCAGGGTTCGTACCAAGTCTGGTCAAGTTTAGGGAAAGACATTTTCTGTTCAAGAAACTCACGAAATTTAGAGGAAAAAATTCAAACTCAGGATTTTGATATTTACTTATTATTACTGTACTAGAACAGTATCAAATTGTGTTGTCCTTGTCATTCTGTTTGTTCAGTTTATTCAGTCATGAAAATTACGAGTTTGTTTATTTAGTGTTACATACATGTTTACTTCAACATTGTTATGACGTGACGAGTTTTGTTTGTAGTTAGCACTAACATTGCGTCTGACAGCCCTGGGATTTGTATTTACAACAGTGGTGTAGCACCCACAAACTGTGGGGTGCTCCAAATTGCACAAAATGCCAATTTCTACATAATCTTGCTTTAAAGGAATGAGAACAGAAGGGGGGTTTATTTGATTCAATCAACACTTTATGATAATTAATCAAATTAATCAAAATATCACCTCCTGACAGACATGAAACTTGATATAAATTTGAAATATATATGTTTTCTAACAACTCTAGAATTCAGTACTGTATATAGGCGTAAAATCGTACATGGCTATGATTTTTATAGAATGGTGTCTTGAGACCTATATAGCACTGAAAGCCTCATATGGACACAAATTTCCATTTTAAATCTGAGCTCCGTTATTGGAGTTTTTCTGACTAGTTAAATGTACAATATCGAACATTTCTGCGCTTACATGTCTCAAAACGACTAAATCTTAGTTACGTATTTTATTGAGTTGCGTGCTTACATTATCCCAAATGTTTCCAACAATGTTCAAACCCATAATTTTGCTCAAGGTGACAGTGTGTTTCATTTGATCGCCTGTCTATATAACTTCTGGGAGAGTCAGAGAGTTTGGAAGGAAGTGTGCGAACAGGTTAAAGGTAACGTAAATTAAAATTTAAAACATAACCTAATAATTTGTTCTTGAGTCAAATCAGATAGATCTTCATCAACAATGGTGGTTGTTCGACAAAACAAAAACAAAGCCCATGTTCCCACGCTGCTCAAGATCTTTTGTTCTGTTATGATTAAGAGATGACTAATGACAGAAATTACATATTTTGTATTTAATCTGAAAAGGTTGCTTTAAATTAAAGGATGCAAAGGAAGCCTCTTGGGGCTTTGATTACTGCGGCAAACATGTATTTTCTTGCAGACACTCTGAGCTCCTTATTGTTATTGATGTAGTTTGAAAATTATGTGGAGCAAATTTAGCATGAGAAGACAATTTTGGAGAGTTAAAGGAAAAGCTTTTTCAATAATCGACATTGTGTTCTCGTGACAGACAGGTATGGTTTCAACCGGTGCTCACACCACAAGTTGTTTGTCTGTTTTTATCGCAGAAAATAGCTTTTGGTTCTTCGGCTCAGTTTGAATAGCTGTGTAATTGTACGCGGTGCTCAACTTCTCTTCCGATTCATGTGCAAAAATGCATAAATACAATAACTATGCTGAGGGAGAGAAACACTGTAATCATGCAATAATGTTTCCAACTGTATGTGTGATAGAATTCAAAATGCTATTGGGATTATGGTTCTTAACCATTGGGAGGTAATGTGAACTGTTGGCAGAAATGACTTATTTCATTATACCGTCCCAAATATACAAAATGCTTCAGCGAGAGGGCTGCTTCTTCTCCATCTCTGCCCAATTTGAACTGTTTTCACCGATTTGTTGAAGGCTAGGCCTGCAATTTGGCAAAGTGACTATTACTTGCTTTTCTCAAGGAATCAACAACTTGAAAAGTACAGTGAAATGAATTGTTGGGGTTGTGCAGCTGCATGTATTTACAATCCTCTGTGAAGCATCTTGCAGAATTTAAACCCTTTCTTTAATTTCCTCTTAGATATGAACTCTTCATAAGTGAAAAGCACTCACCATCCTGTGTTGATATTTTGTTTGCAGCGCGCTACTAATGCTGTTTTTCTCACATGAGCCATTAGGACATTTGAAACGACATAGAAAAGTGTCCCGTGTTTCTACATTCCTGACACATTCGTGCCCTTGATCAACTGCAGAAGGCAGACAATAGCTGCAGATCATTTTCCCCGGGCAGGGAAACGCAGCATGGATCAACTCAATAACCTGATATTCCCTGTCTACTGAATGTGGCCAATTTAGCAGAAGGTCAGCGCCTTTTTTTTTTTTTTTATTCCAGAGACAATTTGGTGACCTCCCTCCGGAGCCCCAGCAGGACCAGCAGAGACAAACAGAATGGTCGAGCTTGAAAGTGCTGGTGTTGACATTGCGTTTAGGTGTGGGCTTCTCAAGGTGAACAGATACCTGGTGTGGAACAGGGGGGTATTATGCAAACCTGAGAGCAACCGCTTTGGTTTTTCATGCATTTTTGGCAATTATTTACGATGTCAGGGTGGATGTTTGAATCTAAAGATGTGCACTGGGTAGAAAAGTATGGTGTGTGTGAGTGTCGTTGTTGCTGCAAATCATCTTCCATCATCCTTTTACATGCAGGGATGCTTCAAATTAAACACTCTTGTTTTGGGGAAATTATGGTCTGACTTCATGTTCCATTTCAGGAGATTCAGATTTGATCAGTCTTTGCCGTCTTTATTGTAAAATGTCTCTCTCCTGCTGTATGTATGTTTTTTTACCCAGATCCAACTGTGAAAATTGAATCTGAATTGAATATGACACCTCCATCAAATTTGCCACATTATGTTGTTCTCTGTGCTCTGTGTGTGTCTGTTTTTAGCAAAGAGACAATTGCGTAAGATGATGTTGGGATGTATGAGAAGATTAGGTGGGATAATTTCTTTAGCCATTCGTCACAGCAGTCATATGGTTCATACGAAACAACTCTGTCTTTATTTTGCACCTCAAGGTCAAACATGACGACGGCTTCAACTTCCTCGGACTTGAGGGAAAAAACTGCGAGTGAGCGCTCAATATTGTCTCTTGTTGACAAGAGCCGGCCTTCGGTGTTATTCAGCCCATTGAAAAACGATTTCAGATAAGAAAGGAGACGTTTTGTATCTGAAAATGTACATTAAATGGTGTCAACAACATCCCGGAGGTCAGAGTGGAGTCCCCATGGAGACTGAATCTGGCTGCTGCGCTCAGAGACTCGACACCCCCCTGAGTGGCGGCTCTGTGATGGCTCTCAGTTTCTCTCGTCATGTCCCTGGCAGCTTTGACACAGGTAATATGCATGCAGGCTGACAGTGCCTGGGATGTGCGGCAGAGACAATGATGTACATATCATTTTCCTCCCTGACTGATTGAAGACTGTAATCTGTGCTGGACTTTCTCTCTGATTACACACGTCTCAGGGAGCAAAACAAGGACTCTGAGCTGCCACTGGGCACTGGACTCATCCAGGGCTTTCAGCCTTCAAGAGGACTGAAGTCCGCCTTTAAGGTGAGCTCAATTTTCGTCCCATTTACACTATTGTTACAAGTGTCGGATAGAATGCATCTGGTAGATAGTGGTCAAACAGTGGCTGTCTGAAGATGACACGCGAACAGAGATGTATCTGGCACCCAAGGTCATCCTATCCCCGTCTGCGGCACAGTCACAAATGTTTAGAGCAGCTCCTGTAAAGGCACTCACAGATAGAGAAACAATTTTACATTGTGAGCAAAATGCAAAGTGTCTCCTGCAGCTCAACAGGCCGACACTAAACCTGTCCAACAAGAACAACCATGAAGCGCAGACAGAATATGTTGCTCTGCTATAACACTCTGTTGTTCTCTCCGCACAAAGGGGTTTAATAATGAAGCAGATTTCGTGCATAAAAATGTCGCGACTGCAAACAGCGCACTCAACCTGCCTGCATAACCTTGTGAGGAACACTTGTGTCTTTATGTAAAAAACCTGAGAGATTTCTCTATTGACAATAGGTCAATCCGTTACAGAAGTTACCTAGCACATTACAAGGTTGGTCTCGGGGGAGAAGTAATGGGTTCTGGGCAATTGACCAACCTGCCATGCTTTACTGCACCTGCACTGAGTTAGAGCTGTCATCATTACCACTTCCTCTAACGTTCCCCCACAGCAACCCAGACACTCCCACTTAGAGCGATATTTCACTTTGGTGGAACATTTTCACTTTTTTTTTTTTTTTTTTTTTTTATCACACGTCCCTCTGTAGACGAGTGGAGGCAGTCTGGCTTTAAGATTTTAAGCAGTCAGGTAACCTCCAACAGGCCTTTGGGGTGCACACTAAAACATAATGTTTCCAAAATAGCTCCCAATCGCCGGCAACAATTCTGACTTAAACTTTTCAGATGGAGAACCATACACTGCCAGAAAGAAAAGAAACACCTTGAAGATAAAAGGTTGTGAAAGGTGTCTACCCACAATCTCTCTGTGTCAAAGTATGAAGAATATGAGGTTAGTCATTTCAATGGCATTTATCCTCTATTTTAGTCGAGTTATTCAAAATGATTGCAAGGTTGTACGGTCTGAAAATAATCATCAGGCCGCTCTGTGAAGCTGTTTGAATGGTTCATTAAAGTGAATCAGAAAAAGAACAAGCTTCGACATTAATTAGTTCATCGGGACCTGCTGATAGGAGGCACCTTCAACTTCATTTTCTATTTTCTTTCTTTTCCAAGAGCGTAGCTACATTACAAGTCAGGAGGTCACAGGCGTCACACACACACACACACACACACACACACACACACACACACACACACACACACATATACAGATCTCTGATTACAAATTCATCTGAAATCTCCTCTGCTGAACAATTTTAACAAATATTTGAAAAGTTATTAACAATATGAATCATTCTCAGCGGTGAAAGAAGGACATTTTTTAAACATTAGCTACTGTTGCTCTCTGAGGGACACTTGAGAACCTGCATAAAGCCACATTCTTTAGACTGTCGCAGAATATTCGACCCAAGCCCTTCAAAAATCTGCAGCCAGCGGCATTAAACAACTTCAGCAAATCATCCACAGGCTGGGTAAAATCAACCGAGAGAGATGGAGAAGGTCTAATAACAATCTGCTCACATGTGACCAATGAGAAAGTGATTAATACATGGAATTGCAACAAATTGTTACATAGAGCCCCTTTAAGTAAAAGTATTAAAGTATTAGCATCAAAATATATGTACAGTTTCAAAAGTAAGAGTACTCATTATGCAGAATGGTATATTTTATAATAATGATGTGTAAAATCTTGAGATTATACTTCACTTCGCTGTTGATGCTGGTGAATGTAGTTTGCTTTATGTTGTTTATCTGCTGGGCAGCTTCTAAATGTCCCCTCGGGAATCAAGAAAGTTTTACCATAATCTATAATATTGCATCATAATCTATCTGTTGATTATATTTCGTATTATATATTGTATATATTATTAAACTTAATCTGCAAAGTAACTAGTAACTAAACAACAATGTTTGCCTCTAAATTGTGGTGCAGTGGAAAATTGTAATAGAGTGTAGAGTGTAATAGTTGCTTTCCACCACTGATCATGCTTTATTTAAAACTGGAAAGGCCTCGAGAGGGAGTTCTTTTTTCAAGGTCACCTCAGCACATTACATATAATATATTACATTTACAGCACATATATACATACATACATAATACACAGACAAAACAAACCAACCAGACAACTAACAGTAAAAGAAAATACCTACATTCACACTGCTCAGCCAGTCAGAAAAGGTCCTGAATTGAGCAAAACTGATCTATTCTTTTGAATTTGTACTTTGTGCAAGTTGTTCTACATTTGAAGTGATGCTCTCAGGACCCAAGACATAGAACTTGATCTGTAGTTAAAAAGAGTAAGAGCGATATGCACTTGGAGGTTAAGTAGCTTCATCGTAAAAGAGCAGTTGAGGAGATTTCTGTTATATCCACCATATTACAAAATAATTTCACTGCGAGTTCTGTTTGACGAATCGATTAGTTGTCAACTATTATATCAATGGCCAGCTATTTAGACAATCAATTAAAAATCTAAATTCTCTGATTCCAGCTTCTAAAATGTAACTTGTTTCTGGTGTCTTTACTCCTTTATGACAGAGACCTGAATATTTTTTTGCAAAACAAGACATTTGAGGACGTAATCTCAGGCTTTTGGAAACACTGATCAACATTTTCCAACATTTTATAGACCAAACAGCTAGTCAATTAATCAACAACTAAAATTATCATTAGTTGCAGCCCTGTTACCCATCACGTCACATGATTTTCATCAGCAGATGGAGTTTGCTTAGTTGTCATAGAAATGTAGGTTTTCAAATGTTCGATATCTCTGAGCACGTCATCAGATGTGATATCAGCCGTTGTTAAAAGGAAAACAGGAAGAATGAAATCTGTAGTAGCTCTCACACATGATATATTTAATTTAGAGAGTAGTCCTTCACTCTAAATGTGTCAATCAGTCTCAAATAGAAATAAACAAACAACATTATTGTGATAAAAATGTTTAGCCTTCAGGCTCTCTAAACCACCAGCGATGATCAAGGCCTCAGCTGTAGCGAGCCTGCAGCAACTTCGCTCTGACTTGCAGATGTTTTTCCCTCAGTTTTTCTTCCTCCTCCCACACATGTCTTATATCAGTATTTGCCGGATCCAAAACGACCAGCTTTGAAAATGAAGGAGAGGAACTTTACATTGTGCCAGAAAAAGGAATGGAAATTACGGGCAGTGTCAGATAATTGAGCTTGTCGTAAGAGACATGTTAATAACAGACGGAGATGCAGAAGACTTGTCACTCCGTACCCTGGGTGACAGACTCTCTCTGCTGTTGATGAGCTGTTTTAGAGGGGAAATTGTTCCACGCAAAACACCATCGTTATTACAAGCTGGCAAGCTGCTCGCTTGTGTACCCAATTCTGCTTGAACTGACAGAATCCAATTGACCGGCACATATTCATGCACTTTATTTTCTTTATTCTCACCAACAATGCAGATAATTACTGCACCAAGTAAAACTGAAAATAGAATTTCACTGTGTCCCAGAAAACAATGCCAGAGCTGTCTCAGCAACATGTCTGCTCAAATTGCTGTGACTGGGAGACCTACTGTAAGACAAGCAGCAATCCAATATTACTTGTCAACTTAAAACCTGCTGAAGCCATATTGGCATTCTCCTCTTTTATGAAATAGGGTGAAATAACTTTAATTTTCTCGTTGTCATTCATCGTCTCTGTAGCAAATCAAGGCCACATGCGAGCCTTTATTCAACAAAACTCCCTCATATGTAGAAGTTACCTGTCGTCTGTGGGATCCTAAACATAAAGAAACTCTCCTAAAAGCTCAACTTCTAAATTAAAGATATATTTATTGGGAATCGGGCACAAACTGTGAAGTGCACCTTTGTGTTCTGGGGTTGACCTACACATGAATAATTCACTATTTTCACATTTGCCATTGAAGTTAATGTAAACACAGCTTATTCTCAGAGGAATACAAGCATATTTTAATAGAAACAAGCCACGTTTAGGAAACTGAAAGCACATCTTAATGCTAGGTTTTTAGCTTTTTCTTGTAAAAATCATCTGCTGATTAAGCTCAGGGGCCTGTTTTATTTTAAATTGCATCAATTTGCATCACTAAAAATCAGGTTACGTGGTACCGCTGATGAAGTGAAATTGTCATTTACTACTTTATGTTTTAATCCAGAGTTGATTAATTTACGGTCCATAACTGTGAAGAATCTGTGAAGTACATTTTTTTCAGATGCGGTGTCTGAACTGCCAAAAGGGTCAGCCCAGAAAATGATTACCTTGTTTTCGTGCTTTGTTTCAGTGTGGGTGTTTGCAGCAGTGCATGTGGTCTTCATATTACAGATGAATAAAGAGCTGGTTGAAAAGGGCTAGAAAATGTTCAAATAGGATAAGTTTATAAATGATTGAATTTAGATTTTGTTGTGGTTAAATGGGGTTTACGTGGTTTTGGAAAAGGAACTCAGAAACATAATATTTTCAAAATTGACAAAGTAACAGCACAAACTCAGAAATATTTATTAAATTCATCAATGTTCTCAAAGGACAATAAGGTCCCCGGAACACTGGCTGAAGCTAGAAAGGTGGCAGGGTCCGCAAAATATAAACAAAGTAAAACAGTATTACAGAATGCACCTTTAAAAACACATTTACCCTAAAATCATGTCTGGGGTTTTTACCATTAATCCCTTGGGGAGTGAATGCGATCAGCGGTGGAGCAAATGGGACGTTGTCTCTGTAGCACCCGTGGCGGGACATTAGAGTGTCTCCCAGGGACCTGAACACATCTGCTGAGTTCACGGCCCTCCGCCACCTCTAACGCAACTCATTAATGAGGATCTGTTACTGCCGGCGTGTCATGTATTTTTTTGAACTTTAACTTTGCTCTGAGTCCCACTGTGCGGGGGGGAGGGGGATGGGTTGGCTGTCATACTAATGTATAGGGACACTCTAGTGCCGCTGTCCAACAAGTCGTCCGTTATCTGAGGGAAATGTGTCCGTCCAGAGGTGAGGGCGGCTTTGTGCTCTCAACCAGGCCACCTCTCAGCCTTTGTGCCAGTAACAAGCTCAGCTCAGGCTCCAACGAAGCGAGAAATTGTAAACTCTCCGGAGAGGCCCAGTGGAGAGATAAGGGCTTAGTGTTTGCTGGCAATGTGCATGGGGATGAATCTGATACGGCCGAGTCCCACGCCAGAATGGGAGTGATGATACCTCCCCTTCTATGGAGAGTTATGTTTAATCCCCTTTGCCAGCGTATTCACTTGCAAATATTCCTGTCACCATTAATATGTATTAACATCCCTCACACACTGTTCAATACAGATTTATCAGACTCTATTTTTCCTCTTGTGCTCACCACCATCTCACCGCTGCTCTTGAACCCAAGCTTTTGATTTGGAGAATAGACCTCAATGTGCTGCTGATGTTCAGGCAGCAAACCTTGGCCTGTAGGTCCTGCAGGCTTCTATGTAGACTCTCCTGCAACATCAGCACACGACGGGACAAAACCCACTCTAGTTTGTGTGTATCAATCATGTGTGAACATTTTCTAAATATTTTTCAGATCAGTTCGGTTTAATAAGGGCGACAACAAAAAAACATTTTGACCCAAAAGGTGAAGGCTGAAGAGTTTATATTTTAGTAGTTTATACATTAACACAACATTTTCTTAAATTAATTGAACATAACATTATTGATTCTTTGTCACAACTATTTCACAAGTTTCACAGATGTACATTTGTTCTTTATATTTGTCCTGACCTTTGTTTTTTTGAACATTACTGTTCCCCTGAGTTCATACCGACTCTCTTATTTCAAACAACCTCTGAGCACAGTGATGAAGCACATTGTGTTGTGTTTCGTACATCATCTATACAGTTTTATGATCAACTAGATCCCAGCATTTTAAAGCATGTTAGTTAATAACTAGTGTGTTGGTTGGTTCATAATAATTGAAAGGATTTACAAGCTTTCTTTTCTAGCAAGTTAACTGGATTAGTGTTGTTTTTGTATGTGTTTTTTCTCAAACCTCTACACAGTAGGTAATCTATGAGACTATGAGAGAACAATACAGTATATATGTAGTAAGTTTTGAATCAATTTGTCTTTAGTTTTATGTAATATAACAATATTTTTCTCAGTAGTATTCACATTGGAACATATCATGGTATGGCCGTCGGTTGCATGAGTGGTCCTCCTAAATAAAATACCAATTTCAGACTAAAGAGGCCTCAAGAATTTTCTTATATTTAAACTACATATTTGTAATTTCCTTATTGTTAACAATGTTGGATATTTTCACTTCAAAATCGGAAGTGGTTATATTTTATAGAACTAATTCAAGTGATTTTTAACTTTACGTGTCTGCCCTCACATACACATCTTATATTCTTACCTGCTATACTTCTGTGCTTCTGTTTTAAACCTTCTTTACTCTTTAACTTGTGAAAAGAAATTAATGTCCAATGTGAAGTAGGCTTTTTAAACAATGAGTTACATTTTCACCATGTGAACTTTTTATATTTTCATATCTGAATTACCCCTGCTCATATGTGATTAGCTTTTTTCACATTTCTTTACATGTGAAATTCACATTGTCGAACCTTCTCACATTTAACTGTTAATTTAATTTTTTCACATCTAGAAACAAAACATTGAACAACATCATATGAGGAAAATCATGTGAATGAATTAATGGTAAACTTCCCTCTTCCCATGTGAGTTACACATTTCCACACGTTATTACAGGCAATTGGTTGTTCTTACATGTAAAATGTAAAAATAGAATAAAGTCACATATGAATTACGCATGTTCATATTTGATTGGCTTTTTTCATCATTATTGAAGTTATTTACATTTAGTCATAAAGGATTTTAAAAGTATCTAACCCTGATATCGCCATAAACTTTGTATAAGACTTACAATCAAAGTTAATTTATATTTGATATAAAACATTGTCACTGTTGATATTTGACTTGTGCTGTTCTTTTAACTTGAACGTAATTCTGTATTACAGTACATGATACAATCTAACAAGATAAAGAATGCTGGATGGGATTTGTGTGAGATTTTGCCTGTGTTTGCTGGTCTAATCCAGACAAAGCCCTGAGAAGCTCATTACAGCCTGGTGAGGCCTTAAGCCTGTGCTGCCTGCATTAAAGCAGCCAAGAACTGTCTGTCAGCTTGCTGGCAGAGCCCAAATCAAGCTGTCAATTACTGGACGTGTTTATGGAAATTACATGTTTGTTAACATGCTGGAAAAATGTGCTCTCGGCTCAAGCAGCATGTGTTCGGAGAAACAATTTTGCTCGGAAATCACCTTTCAAATGGATGAAGGTGATCCTCATCAGATCACAGACACGAGAGGCATTTTAACTCTCCCCGTCCTGATACTTGTGAGGAGAAGCGCAGACGGAAAGAGCCACAACTAACAATCAAAGGTGGAGTCCGTGTATGATGCTATGTTTTTGTTTAATAAGTCATTCCACTCTGTCTTGGCTGTCATTCAGTCCCTATTGTTACTCTAAAAAATGCAAAAAGCACGGGTTTGGTAACAAATGCAGTGGTGAAAAGAGAAGCTTGTTTGAGCTGGAGCTGTAACTCTTACACCCGACCGACGCCCAGCTGTTCAAAGTAAACATTTCGTTAAAGAAATTTTTTAAGCGATCTAAAGGTGAATTAACCACTAGAGGGAGCAACAACCTCTGATGCAAAATCAGAGAGTATCAAATTAATCATTTATGCAACATATTTCCATTTTCACGTATAGTACACCGCATTCATGTCTTTGGGTGTCGAACACTTAACAGTTTTCCACCTAAAGAATGGCTCTTTTAAAGTGCACCTTCACTTTGAATGGATTTGTAACAATGCAGTGTTTAAAATGAAGCTCTCTCTACCATTCGGTGTAATGTCTCCGATGAGATGTTTATGTCAATTTCCCCGTTGATTTTCTCTCACATAAAGGCCTTGATTTCAGCCTCCCAATGATCATGAAATTGAGCCAATCGACATGCATGTCTCAGATGTCTGTTCGAGCTCATCTTAGACAAGGTAATTTTGCCAGAGCAATTACCATTGTAATGTATTCCAAAGTCAGGGCATTTTTCTGCTGCTTAGGTGAGCCGCTGACAGCATGTTTTGATTTTTAAGCAATTGTGCTTTTCACTCCGAGATCACACCAAGGTCTGCATTTCTCCCTATGTAACAACCCGCCATGATTCCATTATTTCACATTAACATCTAATTACCTCACTCAGACCCGCAGCTATATTGAAAAGCCACTGCGAGTTCTGGGGTTTGACAAAGCTGTAAGTAAAGATGGGTGGGGGTGGCTGGTGCATGTTTATGAAGAAGAAACTCCAACTGTAAGACATACCCAATTCCCAGTGGACCCGTATTACCTGTCAGGGATGATGACAATGCCCTGGAGAATGTCACTGTGCAGTGAAACTGTCATCACACAATTACTCTCACCATTACTGGCCCTACATCTCCATGTAATGGCTGTGACACACTTTACAATTCAGATTGTATTCTCAGTCATTGGCACTTAAATGCTGCACTCCGTTTTATGAAAAGATAAAGATCTCTGTAATCTGCCAGAGCTCAACCATCCCTTGAAAGCTTGTCAGGCAGCATTTTGTCGTTCACAAGAAGTTGTCATACCCCGTAGCATCTCCCTTTGTTGGGCTGGTGAAAGTGTCTTTTTGAGTGCACTATTGTGTGCTTGTTGATATGTGCTTGCCTATAGAGTCAGACTGTGTTTTGGTCGAGTTATCTATTTGAGTCATCACAAGAGGAGTGTGCAACGTGGTATGTTGTGCAGACTTCAGCTGCGACTTCAGATCGGCACAGAGCATCGGGAGATCCCTCAGTCATGGATCATCAAATTATGATCCAAACAATAGGGCTGGAGATATTCTATATATTTTTGTTGTTGTCCACAAATCATAGGAACAGACCAAAACCGACCAGCCAATAGTTCTAGTGGCCATACTTTTCTGACTTCTCCAGACTGTCTGTGTCTTGTTTCTACTGATGACGTAAATATTTAAAGATGGGTCACAAATATATAGTTTCATTTTTTAAACAGGCTAAATATTTGTTAAAAACACTGTTACTTCTGTAGGTTCCATTACAAACATACCTACATTACCTAAGTTACTTACGTTCCGTTATGTACTCAGTGTAACTCAACTACATTTGTAAGCTGAAATAGCTCACTGTTGACTTTTGGTTTCACACAGGAAACGAACAGCGTTCTGATGAATGTGCTATGAATCTACAAAATCAAATTTCTGTCAACATTAAAACCATCAAACCTCCGTAGAAAAGGGCAGTCTTTGTAATAAGATCAACGTGTTGTTTTGTTTTGCTCTTCTCATTGGATTTGTTGATAATGAGAAAAACATGGGTATCTCACCAGTCTTATCCTTTAAGTTTCAGCTGTTAGCAGATCTGGGAACCATCTAACTGCACCACCAACTGCAAAAAGCCTAACTGGCAGCCTGTGTGTGATAGCAGATTGAGTTTAACAAGCCAGATGGGTTGTAATTGTCTGATCAATCCAATGTTTGTGAGCTTTTATGCCTTTTATTATGGTTTGTTTTCCTAACGTGCTGTTTCCTCTGCTGATTTGCCTTCCCTTGGGGAGGGTCTGTGTCAAAAACACTTTAGCTGCCTGACCAACGTTACTTCTCTCAGTATGTGAAGTGCGCCGTCTGAGTTGGGCAGCACCTCCCGTGAAAATGACTGGAGCAGCATTATCTTCCCCGCCTGTCGGCCATGCCGCTGCAGTTTTACTGTTCACCTTTGAGAGCGGTTGTCTGGCAGAGTGTCTGTATGATTAAGGCTGCCCCGCTTTCCTCTGCGGAGAGGTTAGTACAGGCTCTCTTCTCCACGATTCTAAAGAGTGGAAAATTAATTTAGACATTTGGAAATGTCATTTACATCTGCTAAACCATTTGAATTTTCTCGCCTTTTTAAAACTTGCAGGGATCAACCTTTGCTGTTTCCCCTCACTTTACATTAAGATATTTCTGTGCCTGAATCATCACACTGCTCTTCTCCTTTAACATGAATCAGATTTTTAAAATAACACAGAGACATAAGATGCACAGATGTGTCTGACTTCTGAGACGGGGCGACGCAACACAGGCATTGTTATTTTCATGCTGCATGTCACAGCAGGCCCTCTTTCCAATCATAACTTAAGAGTCTCTACGGATGTGAAGGGGTTTTTAACCCCTCACTTTGGGAAGCCGTTTTGTAACCTCTCCTTTACTTTATCCTGGTTATTGAAACTCTCTCACTGCGCTTCTGTTTCTTTCCCTAGGTATATAATATGCTGGATAGATCCTCAACATGCGCAATCACAGAGAACTAATTTGACTGTATTGTTTGACAAGTGTTCCTTACAGCTTGGTGTGAGTAAGATGCAATTTGAGAACAATTATGCCATTTTCAGAGAACAGTATGGGGCATGTAAGAATCATTTCAGATTCCCACAGGTTAAGTGTAATGACCACTCCAAGCATTGCATTTAAGAGTTTGTGGGTATTTTTTTTTCCTCCGGATGAGAAAAGAAAGTGAAATTTTGGCATTACATACATCTATATACATGGATATAGTTTAATATATGGATTGCTGATACTCGTGTCCTCACCGCTCCTCGCGCTTTGTCCTTACTTCTTCTTTATAAGCCCTAGAATCTGCCACATGAATAAAGGGATCCAGTCATTTTCATCAACAGTGAGGACTTAATTCTAATTCTGCAGCACATCAGGTACCTAATCTTAAAAAATGGCTGGTAAAAGACCCTGAAGGTGCACTGGCATTTCAGAGGCAGTGAAGTAAAAGAGCTCAAGGTTGCAGAGGACTGAAACCCATCTGAGTCACGTCTTTGAAGCCCCCTGTTGGACTTTTAAATTTTTATCACTCCTGATATTTGTTCTCGATGGCAAATTAACAGCCTTCCCCGTGCCATTCAGTTTCCTTTCTGAAGACAAGCCTTAAATTTTGTCTAACTGCCTTGAATTTACTACTCTTCTATTTTTCACACGACAGAATCAATACCAGGACTGAAGAAGAGAGGATAAAAATTTATGGTATCTTGCAATTTAATGGTTGAAAAGATGCAATTTGAAAGATCATAAATTGTGAAGGAGCTTATGCTTCATTGCACTTGATTCAGTGCTTGCTGTTAGAACTTGATTTGCGAGTGTCTGCAAAGTGTGATTAACGAGGCGATCAATGTGCAGTGCAGCACAGTATGGCACTCCTAATGCTCTTCATTAGAATAAATAAAATAAATTGACTGCAGCTCTATGAAAACTCTGTAATGGTTAAAAATCAAAGAATGTCATCCCCCAGCCACGATTTAGCTTCTCTCAGCCTGCATCCACCTTGATCACATTACCCTGACAGCCTTGTCTCTGAACCTGCAGGGGCCCTGAGACGAGCTTGTGGTGAGCGAAGGAAAAGGAAGTGGTGTGTCGGCGGGGGCCACAGGCTATTGCTTAGTTGACTGGTAATCATAAATCGGAGGGCTTTTGTACTGAGAGTGTTGGGGGGAATGCAGTTTGTGGAGTATTAATGCATGAAATAGCATTTCAAGCTGATAAACGGTTCGCAGAAATGGTCAGTCAGCGCAGATTGCTCTTCCCCTCTTTTCTTTTTCATGAAGGCATATTGTTTGTAATAACATTTACCAGGAGAATTTATTCCACTTCATCTCATGTTTTTCTCGCTGGACAGCTTGGTATTGGAGGGAGGTGGGGGGGTCGAGCTCAGCTGAAATATTCACTCCTCCAGCCTGTCCCCCTTTTGGATTATTGTCTTTTCTTTTTTTTTTCTTTTTTTTTCAGATTAGACTATGTGGAATTGGCCACAATATGAGCTGTCACGCAGTCACTTAACTTGGCCCCTTCAATTGATTTCTTGCTACGTCTCCCATACGGTTGTTAAAATCAATTAACTATAAGTAACTGGGCAACAAAACACGTTTGTAAATGAGCTGGTATTGATATTTTCATCTTTCTCCATTAAAAGCAAAGTATCGCCTCAAAGGTTTATGTTATGTGTCATGTTGTCTCTTTGTCTACACTATTACTGGGAAAATATTAACCACCTTGTAGCTACAGATCCAAGAGTGTGCAGCTTATGGAAATCCAACATGATGACATGCGTCTGGTAAAACAAATATGACAGTCACAACATCAGAAGTTATTAGAGGAAATATACACGTATACCTTTGTCTCTCTATGTGCTGTTTATTCTGCATAACACTCAGCTTGCCGATGTGATCCCTGCGAAGTGAAGAGAGATTCATATTTCAGTCCTTGTGCACTCGCAGGCTTTTAGCTGCTGATGAGACGATAGGGTGCCTGCCGGAGTCCACGCGGCAAACTGGCGGCCCTCCCTGCTCTTGTCTCGGCGACACCTTTGGGCTGCTGCTGTAGGGTGAGTCACCTCTCCCCCCACTCAGCCCAACCTTTATTAGATCTCTGCCCATTAAACATGACCTGAGTGCTCATTTTGCATGGAGACATTTAATTGCGTGCTGCTGAGGCACTAGTCCTAATAGGCTAAGTGCTGGCTCCTATGGTGACAACACGCACTGTATATGAACTGCAAAACTTTCCTCCTTCCTGCAAATTCCCCACATCAGTCCGCGACATATTATTTTAATCGTCTTAGAAACCACATTTATCTGATCTGAACATAAACATTAGAACAGTTTAAAAATATTTCAAACAAGGAGTTCTTGGAAAAGAGATCCAGAAAGTCAGGTTATATTTGAAATGTCTATGTGGTAATGATACAAATCAGAAATATCTAATATTTCTATTAGTGAATAAACAAGCTGCTCTCAGAGGACAATAAGGTCCCCAGAACACTGTTTTAAGTTAGAAAGGTGGCAGGGTCCGCCACATATAAACAAAGTTAAAGAGTATGAAATTCTGTCAGACTGTAAATTTAGTTCAGAACACAACGACAGTTGTATATTTGGTGTGTTAATGCATTAAAATCATTGGTGATTGTCTCCTCTGATTAAAATTTCTTGCCAAAAACTACATGCACCTTTAATGGTCATAAGAAATTAGTAATATTTCAGTTCAGTTCAATCTAAAATTAAAGAATCTTCCTGCAAAATAATTAATAGTATAATAATAATAATAATAATAACTAACTATAACTAATATAACTATTAGTTTGGCATTTGTGACATTTAAAACAAGCTGTATTGGTACTGAAAGTGCTGAAATGCTCTCAGGTGTATTTGAAGACGACTGCTTGATAAAAAAAAGAAATATTCTGCTGTAGATTACATGCCTGGTGTGCTCAGTATGACACTACTGCTGCCAAAAATGTGTGGTCCACTTCCTGCAGAGTGTATTTGTGTTAAAATGTACGGGACGTGTGGTAATGTCCTGCGCTCTGGATTGAAGTTTCCACCAAATGTCCTTAAAGGTCAGACGTCCCAGTGAACTCATCGAGGAGACTCACAAAGACCGTTTAAAGTTGTCCCAACACGCAGTGTTTCGACTGTAAGTATATCCGTTGAACTATTTCTATCAAACAGTTAATAAGGTGGTTATAGGACTAAAGTAGCTCCGCCATGACAAGATAAAACAGTAGGTTATAGCTAGCCAGGAAATACTGAAGAGTCAGATTTTCTAACACTGGAACAAATGTCATGGCCTTCACTTGTATGCATACATGATCCAAATGTTCAATGAAAACATTGTTCAAATTGAAAACAGTTCATTATCATCAGGAACATCCATGATTGTTTGATCACTTTCACATATGTTACCAGACTGTGGACCATATATAACACATCACTGGCTGTATTTCAGTTTGTGTTGGCCTTGAAAAAAGGCACGAGGCCGAAACATCATGTAATTAAAAAGAAAAGTCCATATGGAGCCATAGTGTGTGACTAGTGTGTGACATTTATTCTGCTTTCTAGTCTACTTCCAGTGATCAGCTCCTCATTACAGCCCTTGATGTGTGTTACCTTTCTATGATAATTAAGAACATCTAACCAATCTGGACCAAGACTTCCATGTACTTAGCCGTCCCTTCCTGCACGCTAGTTTGATATCAAATAGAAGAGCTGGTGGCATATCACCCTAAAGAACTATTTGAATTGTTTTTAATTACCTATATTTGTATGCTACACCAGTAGCTGGAGGCATCAGCATGTCCAAACTGAAGAGATTTCAGCTAACGTACATGGCGGCAGGCGTGTGTGGCTGAACGTCTTGCTTTACATTCCGGTGTCACAGCTCACAGTGTTTTAAAGTAGGCTGCAGAGTGAGTGAACGACGTATGGCAAATTTATTCTGTCAGTTTAAACACAAATGTAATTTTATTCTTACACCAATAAAGAGATTTATTAAGAATTAATTTGGCAATGCGTTACCTTGATTATGTATGCATGAGCAGTGATGGGAGGAATATTCAGACCTTTCACTTAAACAAAACAAGTAACACCAGATTGGAAAAATACTAATAGAGGTAATGTTAGCAGGTTAGAGCAGACACATTGCTGACATGAGTAGTGCAACTCAGATGTGTGTCAAGCGAGGCTGCAGCAGCGCATCGTCTAGAGAGTGTCTCGCCTATTTTTACTGCGTTTTTCTGCAAAAATAGAACAGAAGACGACCTGTAGACGGTCACATCGACATCATACTTGCATTTCTCTACAGTTTCAGTCTGTGTCTGTAGAATATGTCGCAGACATGAGAAGCTGAAATAGGTGAAGGGCAGGTTTTTTTCATGCACACTCTCTTTTTTTTCTCTCCCTCCCTCTCTTTCCACCACCCGCTTTCTCTCTCTCTCAACAGGGGTAAAGGAAAATCACGTCATTATATTTATTGATAATTATCAAAGGCAAACTCCTACACAGCCATCATGCACAACACAAGCAGGCAGTGTGGACCCCAGGTTAGATCGGACCAGTGTCTCACTTTATTTTGAGCTTCTGTTAAAGCTGCTGTAAGTGACAGTAGAGTGATTGGTCAGTAACACGTCTCCCCTCCTCCTGTTCATGCAGTAAAAGAGGAAAGGCATTTTCTGGTATCCCTGCCCATTTTATCCAATCAAGACAGAGAGCTCCATAAAGAGGCGGTCCTGTCTGCTCATGAACACGCAGCGAGCAGGATCCTCCCGCTCTGATACCCTCATCGGCAATGGCGGTCATTTCTAGCGCTCCCAGTGACGGTTTATGCTAGTAAACAGGCCAAGTGAAGGAAAACGCTTGGAGAAAAGAAAAGAAAAGAAAGGAAAGAGAAGAAAACAAAACAAAACAAAACAAATAGTCAAAGAGATCTGCCTCGAAAAAAGAAACAAGTCATGGAAGTGTGGTAGCACAGAAAGCAGCAAGGGGATTGCTAACTGCAGACGGACATGGAGTTAGCTATACAGCAGCTCAACTGTTACTGTTAGTAGTGAAGATAACAGAAAAAGACTACATAGCATCGCTCTAACAAACGATAATGATAGAAAGTGGTTGACAGTAAAACAGTAAAACCTTGCAACCTGGAAACACTTTATAATAGACACGATTGATATATGGTATATGGTCGACTGTTATTAGTTATTTGTTTCATTGTAAACAAACAATGAAATGTTTAATAAATGGTTTATAAATTAATGAACCTCAGTTTATACAATGTATTATAAACATCAGTCAGCTTGATAAGTAGTCTATAAACTAAAAAAGTAAAATAACTAAACTTTTATTAATTTTAGATTTACAGTTTATTATTATTATTATTTATTAGTGATCGTGATTACAGTATTACCTAAATGTGATATTTATCTCAAATACCCAAATCTTACATTTTATTGATTTAAGTTGGCTTCACCAGATTTGCTGCTCTTGTCTGGTCTCCTCATTCTCCATCTGTGGTGTTAGAGACCAGTCTCTGTGAGGAACGAAGCCAAACGTGATTGATTTTGATTCATTATTTCTGTACCTTGTTAAATGTAGAATCTTTCCAAACAATGAACTCTGAATACTTCACAGAATACAGTCGACTGTGAGTGTGTGGTCATTGTCCAGGTGGTCAGTTTGTGCAGGGTTTTTATTTTTATTTCATCCGGGGACTGTTTTAGCCCTCCATCATGGGAGGCTCATTTCTTGGCCCTTGCTTGCTTGAGATTTGTGCAGCAACTGTGGGTCAAAGCCCAGACATGGTGGCCACTGATATATTCCATGAGAGAGTACTGGATACCCTAAAGTAATTATTGCAGCATCCTGAATTTTTGTGTTTTTTGTTCTCTTGATGATTTCCCTGGGTATCTCTTTTCAAATGGAGGACAATGTGTGCAATCATTTCTATATTTTTGTTTTCCACCATCAGCCAGAATACTGCTAATAATCCGTGAAGGCTTTTTTTTTTTCCGAAGGTAAACTGTAAGCGAGCGCAACCGAATGGGAAGGGTCAGCACCGAAACAAAACAGATCAAGTTTTTCTGTTTTGAAACTGTGTTTATAGTGGGCTTCATGTTGCGCGGCGTGTGTCCATGAATAATAGACAGAACAATTTATTTCCAGAGATTGCTTCAAGACCATGCTGAAGCGCTCGGATGAGATAAACAGATGTTTACTCCATGTGGAAAACCTTGTCTTTTTTACTACCTCATGTTGTCCTGAAGTTTAGGTTACAAAGTTTCCTTTTCACTCGTGAAAAAGATGCACACAGCTCAGTGAGAGGTACAACAAGGTGAAAAACAACTGCATCTGCCGGCTGTCGGGGACAGGAATTTATTAGCTCACAGTGTTTTAAAGAGGGCTCCAGGCCAGCGTGAAAAAATGAACTGCACATAGAGACAGTCAGTTTGACAACTCTACAGTTAATTTATTCAGGTTTATTCTTACACTACTAAAACGATTATACTAAGAATGCATTTAGTCATAAATTACCTTGCATATATGCACAGGCATTCAAGGAAGAAAGATTCAGATCTTTCACTTGAAATAAGTAATATAGAGCGTAGAAATACTCTTATTGCAAGTAAGAGTTCTGGTCTGAGAAGCAACTCAATCTACAGAATAAATGTTAGGCATCTACATTTTCAATTTTATGTTGTGACAGCGCTGTGCTTATGCTCTGCTTAGGTCTGAGAAAAAAAACTTGGTTAGGGTCAGAAAAAAGACACTTTTTGGCTGACTTGCACCACCTTGTCCCTACGGTAGCCTAGAACAGACAAACCAAACCCTGCCTCTATAGAGTGCCTTTTGCATGGTGGCCCTGAAGTGCAAATCACAACAGCAAATCAGAAAACAAAAACTCTGTTTTGCTGTTGTGTTTTCTGATTTGCCATTGAGTTTTTTGATTTATTGTTGTGTTTTCTGATTTGCCGTTGCGATTTGCACTTCAGGGCCAACATACTTTTGCCACCAGAGGGGACAATGAGTGGAGGGTTATACAGTTGGTTGAAATCAGCTGCCTCACTGCTGGGTACAACTAAATCCGTCACACCAGACCTTTAAGTACAGTACTTAACATTTCAGTTTTCTGTGCTTATTTTCTGGTTAAGTTTAGGCACAAAAATACTCGGTTAGGGTTTTTTTCACCACAAACACATCTGGAAAAGGGTTTCCAGATACATGTTAAAACTCAATCTCTAACTGCGGTCACTGGCTTGGCAGCTTTCTTGCCTCAAACTCGACCACCGTCCCCTCCAGCTCATGACATGAAGGTTTGGTCATAAACATGTCATGTAACATGACATGTTTTGGAAGAAATGTCGCATACAAATGTGAACATATGTGACTGCCAACATGTTATTCTGGCGACTGGGCTGACCTTCCACCATTACTCACAAGGAATTGAAAAAGTGAATGATTTGTGATAATGGAGGAAGTGTTTTATTCAAATTTGAGATTTCCTCTCGTTCAATAGATGTCATCGCCCACATTAGTTTATTGCGCCTGATAAATGAAGTAGTAGAACTTACATGTTTTGTTCGAATGGGTAATTTGCTTTCGTACAGTTTTCATGCCGTCTCCTGTCCTCCCCGAGGCTGAGGACAGAACCGGCCCTTACTCCCTGCCACACAACAGAGGGATGAATATCATTGTGTAAAATCATTGCTTTGAAACTTTAACAACACACTCCTCATCACGTTGGAGCATAAGGAGCTGGGAGGGGGCCACAGGGCAGCTGAGCTGTGAATAGGCCTCATCAGTGAGGGTGAGGGTTCAGATCCTTATATTAGTTATACAGGAGTCACCCTCCCCGACCTAAGGCAAATAAGCCACTTAACGCAATTATTTGCAATCACTAAATGTGGTGTTCATTATAAAAGATTTTTTTTTTTCCTTCCTTGCCTCGACATAATTTCCCATTGTTCGTGCAGAAATGGCAACCAAGAGAGCGCTTTAAGTGTTACTGTGGAGAGAAGGGCATCTTTCTTTTAAAGACTGCTTCCAAGTATGAATAAACTTTCAGATTGTGAGATGAAACTGAGCCTTATTATGTGCGGAACCCCTCTGAGGGAGAAAATGGCAGGCTTCTGGGGCACATTGTATCGGGCTGATTTGTAAATATAAGCTATTGAAACACGGCACAATGCGCCATCATGAATATTTCTGCGGTTGCACATTTAATGCTATTGTATTACCTGAACTGTTTTTATTAACCTTATCAGCGGGTATTGTGGTCGCAGATGCATCATCTCAGCCATACACACTTTGCTCTGATACCTGGCACCTATAGATGTGAAATCACAGAGAGGAGAAGCGTCTGTACGTGTAATAAGCTGATCCCACACAGAAGAGGCGACATCAGAGAGAGCAGATGAACAATTATGCCAAACTTTCCCTCTAGTGTTTATCCGTACATCTGTCTTTGTTTGATTACAGTTTCAAGAACAGAAGCCTCACTCTGTTTAGCCTCCTATCAGCGCCGGGCGTAATATGCTATTTGGTAATGCAAAACCAAATATCTTTGCTAATTAGCAGTTCCCTCACGTCGCTATACGTTTTTTCGCTCTGCATATTTCTGCCTTCCAGATAGTAATGCAATTAAGCACAACATTTTTTTTTTTCCCTCGACAAAATTGCTTAAGTAGATGTAATTAGGGAGCGAATGTTTTGATGAGGAGAACCGAACTTATGGAATACATCCATAAACCTCCACTTGGGAACATCAGACGGCAGCTATAGGAAGGACGTGTGCCTTTGTAACTTTGTGTCTCTCATTTAAAGGACCAGGTTTGCATTTTTATACAGTATTTTTTAACAGCACTCACATGCACGCGGGTAGATTGGAAGCCTTAATTGTCCTGTAATTGTACAGCCTCATTCTGTGTAAAAACGGTACACCGTAGATCAGCTGAAGATAATGGGATCAATCAAATCAAAGATGTGTGTTGCAAAGATTTGGTCCTTTTGGTTGCAAAATTCCCGATAACACTTCATCATAAGGGTACAAGTTATATAGTTAAATAATGCTTAGCTAATGCATGCTTGTATTAATGCAGGATGTATCATGAATGTCTGTTGCTCACCATAAACAAATTATTAAGTTACTATTGTTACAAGACACAAGGGCACCAAACCTGAGACCACAATTCAAGTCTGCATCTGCATTTGAGAGATTGAAACTACAGGATAGTTTTAACGAGGGACCGCAGTGTCTCAGCATTTGTAAGCGTGTTAACACTAACTACTGTTAAGGATATTTTCCAGCCATGTTTGTGGGTATTTAAACACAAACCATGATGTTTCCCTAACCCTAACCAGGAGGGGTTTTTTTGCCTAGCGTTGTGATAAGAGATGAATAGAAAATATACCAAAAGAAATCTAAAGTTTAACTTATCTGTGGGTTTGCAGAAATGCACATTGCCAACATTTATTGTGGTGATAGGGTTATTTGCTCAGCCTCTCAGTTCCGGTTCTTGTAGAAATATTATTTTAATCAAACTGGTCGTTAGTTTTAACATTTAAATAATACACGTAAATACAGTTACATAAATACACTTTTATGGAACTGGACCTAAGTTGAAGCATGGCAATTAACATATGAAGAAACTTATTTAAGTATTCATGAACTGATAATCTAATAATTGTGAACAAATCATGAAAATCCATAGTAACTTTAGAATTTGTTAATGTTGAACCACAGGTATTCATGATACGTCCTGCCTTAATACATGCATTAAAGCAGTGTTTTTCAATCCTGGTCCTGGAAGCTCTGGCCCTGCATGTTTTCAGTGTCTTCCCGCCCCAACACTCCTGATTCAAATGATCAGCCCGTCGTCAAACTCACCTGAATCTGATAACGAGCCATTGATTTGAATCAGGTGTCTTGGGGCAGAGAGACATTGGAAACATGCAGGGCAGTTTTTTGAAAACTCTGCATCAAATCATCAAGAGCATTAGTTCAGTAGATTTGTTTCCTTGCTATAATGTGTTAACGAAATCTTGACAGATTATCATATAGCTTAGTGTAACTTTTCTACTAAAAAGACAGAAACTTTGGAACCTAGAATGGCGCTCAGTAGATCGCATACCTCCGCAAAGGCCCAACTGTCCCCTTTCCATTCAGTTGAGCATAACTCAATATCAAACTCCTGCCCTGTACCACTCTGAATTTACACCACACATAACTGCTTATACATAATTGAAGCTGTATAATGTATTATTCCTTGCTTGAAGATGTATGAGGATTGTTTTCATAATGAAGTTTCTGAAATACTACAGTGTATCTTGGAACAGTTTATTATATACAAGTCCTTCTTTTCTTTTGTGTCAGTTAAACTATTGTTACAAAGAGCTGCAACAATTAATCAAATATTCATACCAGTTAACTATTAAACTAATCGGCAACTATTTTTATTTTCTTAAAGAAAATACAATTTATAATTGTCTGATTCCAGCTTCTTAAATGTGAATATTTCCTGGTTCCTTTCCTCCTCAGTGACAGTAAACTGAATACCTTTGGTTTATGGATAAAACAAGACATTTGTGGTCGTCTTCTTGGGCTTTTGGAAACAGTTTTTTTGACATCTTTCGCCATTTTCTGACATTTTATACCAAACAACTAATCACTTTACGGAGAAACAATCTACAGATTAATCAACAATGATTGTCAGCCGCAGTCCTGCGATGAAAACCCTTCACTCAGCGATGAAGCAGTTCAACCTGATCCCATTCAGCCTCATATAGAGAGCTTAAGAGTTGGAGAACTTGTGGAGGCATGCGCATCTGTGTGAAAACTGGTGGCAGCATGATGCGTCACAATCGCCTCTGATCAGTTACAATGGAAATAAATAATTCATGCTGGAGGAAATGAGTCTAATTAGCAGGCAGTTTGGGTCCTTTGATAAAGCTGAGGACTAATTCTATGAAGGGCAGGAAGCTCTGTCATCAGTCAGCCCTGAACAGATTAGCATCTATTATGAATGAGGGACGAGCACCCTGGTGAAACCAAGTGTGTCCGAGAGACAAACTTAATAACTCCTGCGATGGGACAAACTTCCCCGCACTCTTCAACCTCCTCCTCCTCCTCCTCCTCCTCCTCCTCAGCCGCATCACACACATTTATATACTCCCTCCTTTCTCCCTCTCTCTCATCACTCAGGTCTATTGTGTGCAGGTAGAAGCATGCCGCTGCAGTGGAGAGCCTCGCCCCTCTGTCCATCACCCTGACAGCTGTGGAAATACATTCGCCATGCTGCATTAAGGAGCGTCCATAGTGTTTAACACCACACTTAAACACAAAAGGAAACCCTGGGCACCTTCTTCACGCTCATTTTCCACCGTATTCCTGCCTGTTAAAGAGAACATCACTTCATTTTGGCACATTTTCCCCTCACAGGAGTTGTTTTTGCTGTGAAACTTGTGCAGCAAAATGATGCCACATGTCTCTTCTCTCTCCCCCGAACAACACAATAAAGGCCAATTAGAACTGAGTGCAGAGCCGCTGTGACAAGCAAAAGGTCCCGGTATCAGGGGGGACAGGCGTGGGCGGGGTGGACCTGTCAGCGCTACACTGAGGGAGATAACAATAAATAGCTAATAATGACACTTAATGAGCTTGATTAAGTTGATTTGTTATGGAAAAGGTGCAGCAAATGGTGAATGTAGGCGACGATGTGACGAGAGATTGATTTTAATAGATAGGAGACTCTGTTGGGGCCCTGCTGCTCAATGGGGGGAGAAGAAGGTACAAAGGGATGCTGAATGGATTCTCACGAGACATATTTGAGATAATTAGATAAATCTCAGACTAACATACATCTCTCACTTACTCAAGGACATTATTATGAACACGTTACATTTCTCAGCATACAGCGGATTTCGTATATTTCCAAGAAACGGCTGCTCTGATTATTTTCGACTTACATGTTTCCAGCGAGCGCAATATGTTCATACAGTATATGAATGTCGTTAAATGCTATTATGGGAGCAGTAATGACTGCCAGATAATTATCCCTCCCACTCAGACTTGACGGCTGCTGAATTTCTCTCATTTCACCACATAATTGTCTATGATTGAATCGGAGATTTTATATACTTCTCTGTTCTTTCAGGCATGAGTTGACTTTCCACAGCAGTGACGGTGGAGGTTATCACGGGCCCTACAAGTCCCCCGAATTGCCCTGTAAACAACATGCAATAGGGAACAAAGTTTCCCTGGCTTTCAATATGCCTCTCCCAATTTTCCCTCGAAAGCGACAGAAAGTCAGATGAAGGGAAGTTTAATTAAGTAAGAACCTGTTGAGGAAGATTTCCAATCATGGTCTTCAGAATGAGTGCATTCAGCGTATTCATCTCCAGGCGATATGCTCTCTCTTTATCCAAGTGTGCGCTGGAGTTCTCTAGAGGGACCCCAGTTAATTGAATACATTAAAGTAGAGCGCCGGAGGCTTTATTTATTTTTCTACTTTAGTCAGACTTGTTTAAAGGAGACCAACTGCTGATGTTTGGCCCCTTCTAGAGTTTAAATGGTCTCTACACTGGGAGTGGTATGCAGGAGTAGTGGTTTGAGAAGCGATTTGATGTAATCCGCAGCCTTATTTATTCACCATGAACCCCTGAGTGAGCCTAGTTTATGTATTTGGCAGCCATTCAAATGTGCATCTTGGCCCTCAGGCCTGTGTCCCATTATGTATCTAAAGGACTCAATACAGAGGAGCGTACGAAAGTCTCATTTTGTTCCCTTTAATGTTTTTAATGTCGCTCCCCTCGAAAACCTTTATGACAAGCTGCACCGCACTGACCTTGTTTATATGATCCCTTTTAATTTATAAACCAACTGAAGACATATGAAGGTATCTCACAACTGTGGCTCACTTTCAGCCTTCTTACATTACAGGTTCTGCATTTTTGTTTATTTGCATATTACTGAATACTGTCTTGCTCTTTGATAACTAAACTAAACAACTAAAACAACCTATAGGTAGAAATGGGGCTGTCACCATGTCAGATCTTCACGATGCGATCATCGTGTCCCTACAAATTCACAATAATGTCTTTACTGGAGTTTTGGGGGGGAAAATGCGACCACTCAAATTCATCTTCAGCTTTGTTTACTGTGTGTTTTATCTCTTTTCGTAGGGAGGTAAAGAGAGAGTCTGTAACCATAACTATAAAAAAGCATACACAAAGAACAGCTGCACTTAAAGCTACCGGATTTTGGAGACCACTGTGAACAAAAGTGGTATTGTTTCCAACGTCAGGACCATAAAGTATAACATCGAAGATAAACCTAAAAAAATCTCCTACTTTTTCTCCTGCAGGCAGACCTGGTGGCAGGTGTTAAGAAAACTAAATGGAAATATTTAATCTTGTCCTCTGATGGTCTCGTTTGCTCATGTAGGTCACATAGAGGCACCAGTATTAAATTGAGAATGTTTCATAACCAGTTAGAAACTCTCTGTGGTGGCTCTAATTATCGTGGAAAAGAAACGGAATTAACTGATAAACAAAAGATCCGGAAGGCTTAACATCTGCTCTGGATCATTAACACCATATTGATTTTTATTGATAATATCGGTATATCGCGACATCTCCAGGCCAAAATGGAATTTTCACACAGGAAACATTAAATTCAGGTTTTTATATTCAATCAAGCATAAGTCCAAAATATGTTTATGTGCATTCACTTTTACATTTGAGCCATAGTTTTGTTAAAGTCCTTTTAAACTGCCTTTTCTTTGGAAATGTATAAAGAAGTTCTCACTTGCATGTTAAGATCTGTTCATATGTGCACCAGATTGTTTTTTTTCCTTTCCCTACATTCAAAAACATGTTTTTCTTCTTGTTCCTATGATTTAATGTTTTAATGTTTGAGCTTCACTGTGTAGAATGATGTATGTGAATGCTGTTTTCACATAATTAGCTCACACAAGTGCGATGCGGAAAGTTGAAGCCTTCCGTGCACATAAGGACTTCACAAGGAAGCAGCAGACATCTTGTGTCCAGTAAATGAATTAGAAATATTCTACATATTTATATATTCTGGAATCTTTAATAATTTTTAAAGATTTTAATTTGACAATTTTACAACTTTTCAGCAAAAAACATGTCAGTCACAGATGAGATTTTTATGTATGCTATTATGTGTTGAGAGCATCTTTAAATATCATTACTGAGGAAATGCACATTGAGAAGTTCAGAAATAAGTTGTCTCATTATTTGCTAACATTTCACTGTTGTTAGGACTTCATAGACTTCATATCACTGGTGAATGCTGTTTCAAAGCAAATAAGATCATAAGAGGCAACACAACTTTCAATTACATACAGTTTAAACTGAACCTGGATCGTGATGGGTCAGAGGGAAAGTAGAAATGACAAAGGAGATTCTTTAACAAGCAGCTTGACTGCTGGACCTCGAGGTATTAACATCACATGATGTGTGAAATCTAGACGGTGGCTTTCTCCCCGGCGGGCACCGAGATCAGATCCCTGGACAACACTCATTAGTTAACGTGCTCCTCACCTCCATCGTCACATTTATCACGGAGACACAGAAAACTTACTTGCACAAGCACATTATATGCTCATTAATAACCTGGTACAACATTCATCTTGCTGGAGAGAAAATTAATTTCCTTGTCGTGGTGCACTTGTCCACTGAAAGCAATTGTCAGAAAGCTTTTTTCTTTGTTTTGCTGCTGGGTCCCTTCAATCATGGTTAAAAAGGTAATGGGACAAACATATTATTTTGCATTCGATTTAAAATTGCTGGCTATCAAGGAATGGATCAGACTTTCACTTTTGTCATAATTTTTATTTGCAGTGTAGAAAAATAGCAAAAACAAAATAGCTTTTAAAAGCCATATTTACTGCGAAGAAAGTTCTTTGAATTGTCCTCAGTTTAATCCGAATATGTAAAACACTGTAATTTGAATACCGGGATGCCTTTTATTAATGAAAAAAGGACTTAAGTGAGATTTAAAATGAACAAGGTGATTAAGAGCACCTGTGCTGGACATTTATGTAGCAGGACTTGCACATAATGAATAAAGATTCATGCTTTAGTTCCCAAATTTGAATTTTTTTGCACAAAATGTGCCTGATGTAGTCAGCTTTTAATCACCTCGCTGACAGGAGTAACTGCTTTCATTTAACCTTGACTGAAGATCATGAATTCTAAAGCATTTAATTGGATACGTCATTTAACAGAATGAACAGAGCAAATTTTCGCCAATTCAAAGGCTCAGATTGACAGACAGTGGCAGTAAGACCCACCACAATTAAAGCTGATCTGTATTCACTGGCCTTGTCACCCGTCGCCATTAGTGATGTGACTGTTTGATCATCTCTGCAGAGAAACTTTGCTGAACTTCACCTTGTTTTGAAAGGACTCGACGTTGAATGAAAGACGAAGGTTGAGGAGGGGAAGGGGCTCTGAGGATAGTCACACACACATATACGAACACACACACACACACACACACCTATCTACCTCTGGGACTGAAGCTCCCTCTGATGCACCTCAGGTTTAACGGCAGTCCTGAAAACGGACGTGACAGCACAAAAGACAACAGAGCAAAGTCTCACACCATTATGTTTATTATCTTCATCAGCGGCTTAATTGAAATGTTTCAAAATCAGAAAATAACAATGCCATCTTTTTGGAGACACTGGAAGTAATGGCTTTGTCTCGTCGTCGCTCTCTGCAGACAATTGCCCCAGTGATGTGAAAAACTGTGTCAAGTGGTACACAGTGAAATGTGCGGCAGGCAGACACTTAATTGTTTTCCTGCCTTTGACTTCAGAGAGAACAAATTCAATCTGTGTGCCAGACATTTCCTCTGTGACTAAGCCTAACCAGCCAAAGCATGTTTGGTTAAGCAACCAGCCCCAGGGTTAAATTTCACATTTAGCAATTACAGGGTTTTTTTTCATATCCACAAAAATACAACGTGTTATTTAAATGAACATAGCTTTGGGATGTTTCTGTTAACCAGATCCAATATAGCGGTTCTCAAAGTGAGGTGTGGGGGACCCCCGTGGGCCCCGCAGAGAGCCCTGGGGCTCCTCCAGAAAAATGAATTGTAGATTAATTTCACTCTATTTTAACTCGGGGAGAATAGATCGTCTGTTTTTGGGTCATCAACGAGACGTCTCTATATTTACTGTACAGATGTTTTACTGAATATACTGAAAATCTACAATATTGTGACGAGGCATTTTTTAGTTTGGGAAAAGAAATTCAGAGAACAAACTCAGAAAAGTCATATTTACAATATTGATAAGGTAATAATACAAACTCAGACATATTTATTATTTCCATAACTGAATAAATAAGCTGTTCTTCAAGCACTTTCTGAAGCTAGCAAGCTGTCACGGTCCGCCAAATATACACAGCGTATGTTTTACTTTGTGTATATTTAGCGGAGGCTGCCACTTGTAATTGTGTCGTCATTTAAAGGTGCATGATGTAGTTTTGGAAAAGAGAAAGATAATATTTTGTATCTCTGAAATATTCATAATTTCCATAACTGAATAAATAAGCCTTGATCAGTAAAAAAAAATAAGGTCTCCAGAACACAGATTGAAGCTAGACACGTGGCAGGGTCCGCCACATGTAAGTTAGACAGTATGAAATTGTGTTGTCCTTCAAGGTCAATTTGTTTATTCAGTCATGAAAACAAAGAAAAAGTGTTTATTTAGTTTGCGTAAGCATGAAAATCAATCAATGAGGATTTCCCCTTCTAAAATGTCTTCCCAAAAAAAATGCACATGATTCAAATGATAGAGAAAGAAGAATAACGTTTGCAACATTTATACACACTACATATAATAAGATGCTTCTTGATGACAAAAACACAAACGCCACAGAAAATTAACTAAATGTTCAATCTGCATAATATCACAGGCAACAACTAAGCATGCCTCGCACCAAACCCCTTTTTTTCTATCCTCTTGGGGGAAAATCTTCTGAAAGATTTTGCAACTGCGATGACACACACTGGCTCACTCCAGCTGGATTTGATCAACACTGACATTTTGGAACAGAAGAAAGACATGTTAAAGGAAATGCAGATTAGGGAGACCAAATCAAATCCACTCAAGTGTTGTTCATTCCGCCCCGCCACAATACAAACCATGTGTGCTGCTTTTAAGTGGTGAAAATAATCTTAAGATTATAGAGTGGTCTCTGGTGCTAATTGTCTCCGAGCTGTTTTTCTTTTGCTCCCCTTAATTCTTCCTTTTTAAGAGCTTTTCCCCCCGAATGTTTTAACTGGATTTTTGTCAACTGTTAGCTTTGGAGGTATTGTTTGACGCCAAATGTAATGAGGGAATCATCGTTTCAACATGTGCGGTGAAACAGATCTTACAAATGTTCTCCGGGACAGCTGTCGTATAACAGAATTCTGAAATGTTAAGAAGTTTATGCTGCCTCAGAGGGAAAGCACTTAGCGCCTGCTCACTGATGTGTGTTGTTCTCATGCTCAGTGAGGGAAGAGTCTGACAACAGGTCTGAAGCACGAACAGAAACTCACAACTGCCAGATTCAACACAGATGCACTCAGCTACATACGAGTGCTGCATTTTGACACTTTTACCCGCAAAATTAACACTCAGTAATGTACGTTTCTTATTGTTTCCTCACTTTAATGTTTGACCTTCGCTCTGCAGAAAGATGTGTAGAGTTTAAGACTGTCTTCACATCTATCTGCGGAAGGAAGGACATTTCTCTGTGCTCACCCTATATTTGACTTCAAGACTTATGAGGTGATTTTGTGACATCACAACTAGCTTGACAGCCAATCATGGTTCAGAAACCATGGGAACATGCAATTATGGAATGTAACTAATCACATTTACTTAAGTTCAATTTTGAGGTCTGGAGTATTTTCATTTTCTGATACTTTATACTTCCAGTATGGCAAATACTGTACTTTTTACACACAAACACACACTATATGAGAACTGTAGTTACTAGTTACTTTGCAGATGACATGATGCATCAGAGCCGAAGTAGCACATTTACAAACAAAAGTATTTGATTAGCAATCATATAAATGAAAAAAGCAGTGATTCAGATCATCATGAAAAAACATTCCAAAGTCCAATACAAAGAAAATGCAGAAAAACTCAAAAGGTCAACGTGCAAAATGGCGGACTACACCACGGAAGACGTCCCGCTCCCTCTCTAGATATAAAACGCTGTACGCACGTTTTGATATTTATTAACCAAACATTTTACTTAAAAGTCACATGATTATCATTATACTCATTGAGTTTGTAGGTATATCATTTTAGCCTAACCATTTTATATTTCGGTGTTCATGCGGAATTAGTACGCAAGAAAAGTAAAGCTAATGTTTTATGTGTTTAAAAACGAATTAATAAATACGTAAACATTGAAAAAAGGGTTTTAGACTGGTGATTCTTTTAGATTCTTATATTTATTTTAAATATTTTAAAATGTATGTTAAACACTATTTAAAGTAGGCCGTTCTTTTCTCTTCTGTCTGGCCCCCCTAGTGGCATGTGCCGAGAATGCCCAATGCGTAAAAACCTGCCCACTCTCCATCTGCAACAAACTTGTAACCGTGGAAATAAACAGAAACAATCTAATTCCTGCTCCAGTTTCATTCATGCAGATATTTAAACCTTGTGCTTAGAATGAGTCATGACTGGTTAAAAGGTGCAATTTGTAAGAAAATTAGATTTTTTTAATCAAATAATGACAATCTGGGTGTCTGGGATGGTGGCCACCTCATCCAACAATCCCAAAGCGCCATTATTTGAGTTGGCAATGAGACTTACTTTTGTTCCTTACTAACTGAGCAACTTTAAACTTGAGCTCTAACATAAAAAAGAATGCAGCGTCGAATGTCAGCGTCGTCCAATGCAGTTTATTTTAACACCTAAAGGTATGGTTGATTTATTATCTCAAACTAACATAGTTAATGTTTCTTTTTTGTCATATTTTGGGGCAGTGGTGTTGGATATTGTGAGTGCTTCGCTGCTTGACATGCACAGTCGATGTGATATGGGCGTTATTCCACTGACATGGTGTTGCAGGTGTGGATGTGATGCATATCGACGGATAGTACTTATGCAGTCATTGTTTGGCATGTTGTCCCGGAAAATGTTTGGATATTTAACTCTGTAGTAATCTCGGCAATGCATTTTGAGGCGCCCTTATGAAGTAATCATCTACTCTACTAAACAATCCCCCATTATGTCCCCAACACTTTCCAACGGGAAGTGACAAGCTTGCATCTTGATACATCTCACCTGAAAATAAACATATTTAGAAAATGTATTAGAACTATTAATCCAAGGAGAGTATTTTTATATCTTGAGGGGACTTTAAAGGGGCAGTCCACCCCAAAATCAAAAATGCATATTCTCTCTCTTACCTGTTGTACTATTTATCCATCCAGATTTTTTTTCAGTGAGGTGCCAAGTTATCAAGATATCGGCAAACTCTTTAATATAATTGAATAAGATGGAACCTGGCCTGTGGCGCTCAAAGGAAAAACAAGCATTTGAAAAATGTAACGGCAATGTCTCTTTCCAGATATCATTTCCCCGTAATTCAAGATAATCCACAGACTTTGTTGTGAGCAGTGTCATGTATGAACTACTGTCTTCCTACCAAAATGTACCTGCCCACCGTATTGCAGTGCAGAGGGAAGCCCTTCAAACTTTTCAAATGTTGCATGTTTGCTTCATAAATTCCGAAGAGAGTAGACTCCGACGTAAGTTTAAGAATGTCAGACACAAATGACTTTTCCAAGAAGAGCATTTTTACGTGTGAAAACATGTCTGGAAGTTGAGCGCATATTTAATTTCTGACTGGAGCTGCCAAGTTGTAGCTCGTTTCTCACCTCCACTCTCAAGACAAGACTCTCACAGTATACACACACACACTACCATTGTAAGTGAATAGGCCAATCACCAGAAACAAAGTCAAAAGCATCCCATACATTTTTACCTCTGTACCCTCTCTTCCTTCGCCTTGCAGACCAGCGAGGGCCATCAATTGATGGTGAGGCAGGGCAGAATGGAGCGCATGGATGCATTAGCGACTGATCGATGTTGTTGGGTTTCAGGCTATAATATTAAACAAACGGTGCGATCCAAAGGAATCCACATGGGAATTTTTGATATTACTCGCTGTGAGACACAAAAGCGGCAGCACCTTTTGGTTTGTAAGTAAACACACTTCAGGAATACAGTAGCTATCTGAGGATGGAGGTCTGTAATCTTTAATTACCGGGCTGGATTTTAATCACCGATGGATTTTGCAAACTACGATAGTGACACTCAGGATTGTTCCAAAGTGGCCTGTTGTCAATAGCAGTATTTTATATCGTAACAGCAGAATTAACAAGAACCCCTGTATGTATACGATTTCTAGGAGTTTTTGTTCCCGTGCCTTTTATTTCTGTGGCTGTAATGACTTTCTGACAGCTAAATTGATGCAACACTTCATCTTATTGTGACTTGAATGAACACTCCCATCCTTTATGGACAAATGTAAAGCCAGGAGTCCGAAAAAAGAAGTGACCTCGCGCATGAGTACGACTTGATCCGAGGGTTATGTATATTTCATGTGTTACTGATTTGTTTTGACAGCGTTACTCGGTGTATCCACTCCGCTGAAAGTCGTCGCCCGGGCTTGTCCATTTGCCTTGTAGCCCGGATTCATGGCCGGCAATGAATTGTGTGTTGAAGGGTCTGAAGGAGAGAGTTAATGAAGTAAAAATTAATGAAGCACGTGAGCACCACCATCTCAAGGCTGTAAGCTCCTCCATGCCCCATTTATAATGTATGATCTCAATAAAATCAATCCAATGTACCAGTTCTCACTTAGGGTAAGAATAGATTTACAGATTACAGCCCTGTGTTCCCCTGGTCATAATTACCCCCTCACCTTCCCCTCCCCCCTCCCACAGTCAGAGTGTGCTGCCGGACTCCTTCAGAGGATTTAATGCGAAGTTTCACAACACCGTGCACAGACAATGTCATCGCCCTCTTGTCACATTCAGCTCGGACGCCGCAGCTCCAAAAAACGTCGATTCTTCGAGATGCCAAAATCTACTGAATATTCAAGTGTTTCCTGGTTTAAGGGCCAGCGTATTTGTGCTCCTTTGGTATCTTTTCATTAGATTAAATGTATGTGACAGGTGAGGTAAAAAGATCTGGCAGCCCTCTAACTTTCTCCTTCACTCCTGAAGACTTGTTGAAAGTTGAAGGAAGATAAAAGTGCAGCAAGTTGCCTGTATTAGAGCTCCCCCTTCAGGTGTCACCGAGACGGAACTGTCCACAGTATGAGCAGCAGCAGCAGCAGCATCAGATGATTGTATGTACAGATTATTGTCATCAGCATTCGTAGATCAGGGGCGTCCATTTTGGACATTTATTCTCTGTATAATTTCAATTTTATGTTGACGTATATATACAGTAGATGTATATAGACATGGATACATGCTTATAATGTACATACATTCACACTGTGTATACATATTTATCCAGTGTTCATCCTCCTATTTCTACCTCTACTGCTTCTTTGCACCATTAAACTGTTTACAGATGACTTGTATACGGACATGGATTCAACTTCTTTCTTTTCGCATGCTCTCATATGGCACAGTCCCTCATTCACAATTTTTTGTCATTCTTTATATTTGGTCAGTTTATTGTTGTTCTCAGTGCTAGCCATATGTCTATTTCTGAGTAGTACAATGAAGGCCAATGAAGCTGATTGTCCTTTTGATTCTGATTCTGAAAAGACTGTGACGAATAAGAAATGCAAATAAAGTCTCCATACAAATTCTTTTCGAAACCAGAAAACAGAAATTCAACTTGTACTTTGGTTTGTGATCAATAGTTCATAACCAGGAAAATATGCCCCGATGAAGGCTGTAAGTTGAAAAACGTATAGGCGCTAAGCCCATTAACTAAATGTTTTGTTGGAGTTTTTTGTTCATGATTTATTGATCACAAAGCAAAGTACAAGTTAAACCTTCGTTTACTGGTTTCATGAAATGCCCTTGGATGCAAAGGGTACATGTCTTTTTTAAACCTGTGCCTTCCTAACCTCTTTCTACAAATTCATAATACATCTTTATTATTCACTGCTCACTGTAGACTTACGGCTGCCGTATATACTACACACTCACTGTGTATCAAGTGTGCATATGTTCTGGTGCATTATTGATTATTGCATTTGACAACACCTGCATCACACTCGACTGACTTTACTGATTTCTACATCCCGTGTCGTAGATATTCATTTGATCAACTACTACTCTGGTATGATAAAGGACTCTTTAAACACTGACGTGGTCTTGTCTTTCTTTTTGTCGTGACCTCATACAATATGATTACAGTGTTTTTTGCTTGTAATACATCAAATAAATCTGCAGATGGAACAAGTGTGTATCCGCTGGAGCTCCACCATTCCCCGAGCTGTGAGACTCCTCCATTTATCATCTACACTCCATTTTATAAAATAGGTGTAGCACAAAAGACTTAAACATTGTTTAATTTCAATTTGAAGCCCTTGAATATTAAAAGATGGCGATACAACCGTGATAAGATTTCTTGAAATAACATGTCATGTCTGAAAACAAGCCCCTGTATCTCACTTAAATGTTGCTTCTTAGGTTTCTGTACCTTATATTAAAGGTGCTCTATGTAGTTTTAGAAAAGAAATTGAAACAGAAATGTTACAATTACAATATTGATAAGGTTTTTCATTTCCGTCTCTCTTCATCAGAGAAAAACTAGGTCCCCAGAAAACTGTTTGAAGCTAGAGAGGAGGCGGGTCCACCAAATGTAGAAGATGTGAAACAATATGAAATAGCTCAGTTTGTTTATTCAGTTTATTCAGTCATGAAAAAGAATGAAGTTTGTTGATTTAGTTTGTTTAAGCATAAAAAAATTAATCAATAAAAGATTCTTCCAAAAAAAACTTTAAGTGTAAGAGACATTTTGACAGGAAAATAGGCAAAAAACAAAAAAAGGTTTGAGTTTTTCCAGTGTTTTCATCTGCTCTGGATCATCCGTTCATTCTGGAACTGAAGTTGTTAACCACACAAAGCTGCAGTTTCAAGTAGTTTAAAGTGTAAACATCCACATTTATAGTTTAAGTGTGAATCATATGAATACCGAGTGGATAAGGAGCTGATTTTGTTTTTAGATAAACCCGTACGGGCTTTGGACGTGCACGCGGAAAAACAGAATTGTCAAGTTAAGCGGCCTGATGTACCTACCCCTCCACCTCCGTGAACAATTCTGTATTTATAATGTCATCTTATCACGCTCCCCTTGAAGGCAGCGGCGAGTGCACTTATGCCTTTCTTTGTTAGGGTGAGTTGGCAATTTCCTGTGAGATGGAGCAACTGCAGGCAGCCCTTTTCTTTGATAATGTCCCTGACACCTGGACCAAACTGCTGTTTCCATCACTTTGCAGGCAGGAACAGGAGGGAAAGGAACATGTCATAAGCCTCCTGCCACCCAGAGTCACTCACTGTGCATTTAACAGCACTCTCCTCACTACACTTTTGCGGGATGTAGAGGTCAGAGCCAGAGGGAGATGCTTGTGTGGAAAGTTGTCTTGCTAAGCTGCATCAAAAAAAGTGGCAACAGTCGATATAACGGCTCCTTTTTTCTCAACGTTTTATCTCATTTTATTATTGGATTTATCTTCTTCGTGTTCAGCGTGCTCACTTACAATCACATGCTGTATGGTACCACCATGTCACATTGTTCCATGTAAAGCTGGTTATTAAGCAGCAAGCCTGAAAGGGTGTTTATTACAGAGGCCTGACAGATTGATTCTAAATTATAATTAATCAGTTGATTTTGACCCACAGATTGTGATTGTGCCCTGTGAGTTTCATTTATTCAGCTTTTCTTCTGGCTCTACTACAATCACCGTAGACCTGCAGGACTCCCAAGCAAATTAACAGTCTTCACGCTACCCTGCAGCCATAATGAAAATATCAGTCAATCAAAACCCATATTATGCTGTGAAATCCTACCACATATCTCCAGACCTGCATACAAATAGAAACTGCAGAATAAGCGCTCAAAGCAGTTTCAGTTTTATGGCCATGAGACGATACTTAAAAAGGTATTTCTGCGCTGATCACGTCCACCTGAAGCACTGACGTTTTCCACTATGTTGTCTGGCGTGCAATAAAACAGATCACCTCTATATGAAGATGCTTTGGGGGAAATCCAAGAGGTATGAGAGCAGGGCACGCAGGGAAGTGGGGCCCATCTGCGACCTGTCTGCAGGTCCGGTGATGTATGGCTGTGGGGCTGGACGGCCACAATCGGGGCTGTGTGTTGCTGCTCACTGTGCCATGGCATTCAGGGCACTTCAACCCCCAGTCCCTCCTTACAGGTACCCCGCAGCCCGCCATCGTGCGCTACTCATTTACTGCTACACTGGTTTTCATAATTAGCGCCGCAAGGCCTCATTAAATCTGCTCTAATGAATAAATATTGTATTTCATAGCCTGATTACCAGATCAGCTCAATGCTTGAGCGTTGTAAACAATTACTTCCCTAAATATTCATCACCCCAAAGTGGGTGATCATTGGTATTTAATACAGGACTAGTATTTTCAAGTGCATCTTTATTATACTAATAATAGTTTTTGAAATGTTCCTTTTGTCAGAAAAAAAGACTGAAAAAAGAGGAGTAGTTTATTGTAGGTTGTATTATAGATGCATATGATGATGATTTTGTTTCATATACCATTTTAATAATAGAATAGAATAGAAACAACTGCAAAAAAAAAAAAAAAAAATCAAGAATTGCATCGGAGATGTGTCAATTTAACTGCATTTATAATTCTTTTTTAAACCATTTTCCCTGTTAGTGTCCTAATGAATCATATTACATTAAGAGGCATTCCAATTATAATGTTCTACTCATGCATATCTAGCTGGGACTGGACAAAATGCAACACTATTTCACACATACAACATACGTATCTAATAAACTGATTTATTTTACTGTTATTAATAGTTGTGTCAATATCTTTGCAATATTGCAGTTAGTAATAACGCTTTTGTTGTTCTGTTTCATTGTTGTGATCAATAAATACCAGATTTACACATTTAATTAGGACTATAGACGTCTCATCTGATTTGTAAGTCAAAGCAGTTATTTGACTGCAAAATCTTACGAGCTAGAGGAGACAGGGGGCAGCTAACATTTTTTGGTTTGATGTCATTACTCAGAAACCTCATACACTATTTGGATACATTATTACAACTTCTGTGTTTTCTAACTGTTAACAGTCGTCATATATGTTTACAAGCAACGTTAGATTCACAAAATTCATTGAAACACGAGAAGTATAATGTTACATCCACCCCTCCAAGTGCAGGGGCAGTTGTAACATCATACTTAATACTTCATATGAATGCGAAGGACCACAATAAGCACCCAAGAATATGCATATAGATAAAAGTATTTCATATATATTAAATAATTACTTCAAGTTTAGTCTGAAGTTGCAAGTTTTGGCAGAAAAACAGACGTAAGTATGTAACGTTTGTCCAAATGCAGGCAAAGAAGGCTAATCACAGAACATGAGCAAATTAGTTTCTAGTTGGATTACAGTTCAATCACCATTACTCTGTACTAAAATCAGACTAAATTTGAATATTCAAGTGACAGAGTTGGATGAGAAGACTGATACCACTTACATGTCAGGTAAAAGCAGTTAGCTTAGCTTATCAGAATCAGAATCAGTATACCTTTATTGCCCTAAAAATTGGGACATTTCTTTGCTACAGCAGCAAAAGGACAGTAGTACTTTAAAAAACAATAACAATGGAGAAAAATAAACAAAGTAATTTAAAAAAGGCAAGAAATAGAATGGAAAGTAGCTTCTGTAGCACTGGAAACAGGCTACCAAACAGGCTACATCAATAGAAACAAAATCCACCTGCAGCCTCCTCTAAAACACATTAATACATTTGTTTTCAAAATATGTAAATGGATTAATCCATGATTTAAATTAAATGTAAAAACCATGACTCACCATTTTATGGGGCATCATGAGCCTAAATGTACGTGCGGGTAAAAGGTTGCCAAGCAACCGCAGAAGACTTCAGGAAATCAGTGTGAGGCGCTTTTTGTTAACTATGGAAATACACAGATGAGCTGTTTCCCTCTTAATACATCCATGGTTCCTCCTGTTCCATGCCTTTGTGCTAAGCTAAGCTAACCACTTGCAAGCTATAGCTGGAGTTTGTCCTATGTTCCCCAGCTCCTGGGTTAGGAACAGGATTATTTGACCTCAGTAATGTCAGGGGAACATAGATAATACTCCTTCCCAGCTACATAGCGTGTAGGCCTATAGTTTCTCTGTGACTTTACATTATGGAATGATAATACGTAAGAGGCTACGATTGGGTCCTGGTAGCTTACTGACCTTTCAGCTGTCTACATTCTGCCCTCATAAAAGAGCTTGATGTTGGTTAATTTCTTTAATGTTCTGTGTGTATCCCCCCTGTAGTGCCACACACACAAAGTATGAAGATAATCTGCTGCAGCTCGTCAGAGACTGTTCACTACTCAGATGAACCACCACAGCTGGGAAGGTTTTTAGTAGCCTTCTGTCTATAACACAGGTATTAAAAGAGGAAATTTGTGCTGGCATCATGCATTTGAAGAAATAAAAGTATAGATTACCATTTACACGTTGTATATTGCTGAATCATCCCACATGTATCTCCATGTGTCCCAGTGGTAATCTCTGTCAGCAGCAGTTTACATTCTGTAAACTTTTAATTGTTGCTGGTGTCACTGGGTGTTGCCTTCTTCCTTTTCCAGTTTCAGTCTCGAGCAGAGCAGCAGTTATAGAATCATCTTCTGATGATCTGTGGCAAAAATGTCATGTGTGAAGTCAATGCAGCACTGGACTGTGTATCATCACATCCTGTTTAACAAGATAACGGGTAATGTTAGGCATCTTCGGTTCAACTGTCTTCAATATATTTCTATTAAACAAATGACAGGATGCACAGCAGTGTGGGTCTGTGCTGAAATGAAAGGTTCCTACACTGTCCTTGTAACAGAGCAAATCACTGTGAGACCAAGATCATAGGGTCATAGAGTCAACACTCATTTGGCTTTCTCTACTAATTGCAATGGACCCTGATATCAATATATCAGCCCCTCTGTCCTGCACTGATGGCAGCAAATAATTATAATTTGATAACTGTTTTAGTATTCTGTCGTGCAAAAATGCCAAACCCTCTCTGGTTATCAGCTTCTCAAAGGTGGGGATTTAATGCTGTTTGTAGTTTAGAGCAGTGGTTCCCAACCTGGGGTCCGGGCCCCCCCTAGGGGGGCGCCAGAGATCGCAGGGGGGGCACACAACTTTGTCTGCTTTGAGGTTGTGAGGTTACCAAAATTATATTTGTGCACATTAAATGTATAAAATCCCAATAACACACCCAACTGGATAATCAAAAGTCTGTATAATCCAAATTGAACATATTTTTGGTATTTTTAAATTCATTAAGCCATTTATCACCAACACCCCTATGAGGTAGGCAGGTAGGTAGATAAACTGTGTGTGTGTGTGTGTGTGTTTGTGTGATACACCTGATGACACAAAAAAGGAAGAAATGTATCTATATACATTGTAAAACACGGAGAATAAGAGCAAAAACCTACAACTGTTGTTTATTTTTGCAAATAAAAGTTTGTAATTAATCACTTTATTCTTTCAGTGTATGCGGGTTGGGCCTTCGACACAGGCAAGGGGGGCTTCGAGGAAAAAAGGTTGGGAACCACTGGTTTAGAGCATTTTAAATTGAATATCACTTGGTCAGACGTCACCTCGTATTCTGGAGTATTGTAATCGGCAATTTTCAAAATTATAGTCTTTATACTTTACTAGTTATATCATTAAGGGACAAATGAATAAATCTTGAAACAAGGATTCATTTGCAATGACCGATATCTCCCTTCACCCTTTTTTCATATTCCTAAATCCTTTTTTTATTATTTTTTTTGCTGGCTTTTTGGTGCAGCCAGTGGAAAACAAATCAAACTGCTGTTGATTTATTCCATTTAAGAATGGTGTTTATCCATTTTTGTTGAGTTGTTATTTGCGGCACCACTCAAAACTGTGCAATGACATTTCTCATACCAGCTGCTTTTTTTTACACTTTCATCAATTAATTAAAAAGATTCATAGTCTTTTGTGTTGTACACAATATGCAGGTTAGCACTGCTGTAAACAGTATGTCACATTCAAATTTGGGCCAGCCAAGTCAACTTTTAGCCAATTGACAGTCAGATTCTTACTCCAAAGTAATGCAAACACACAATAAACACTGAGCGCAGCTAGCTAATAGTGATGGAAACATTAATAAACTTCCACCCTTCACATTCAATCAGATCTTCAATCACCAGTAGCATTTCAGGATTTCTCCTCCATGTTTCAATAACAGTAATTATAGCTGCCACTGTTCTGGACAGAGTGATGGTCAAGTCAGAGAAAACTGATCACACAATTCTGCAGTGATTAACGCTTTAATAAAAATGTACAGTTAACCCAATGAGCGCAAAGCAACCATCACCATAACAGACATCAACAGTGCAGTATCACTCCTCTTGTTAGGAGTGCAGCGGCTGATAAATACAAGCAGTGGTGAGATAACCTCCACCTGCCATTACCTTGAAGAAGAAATCTCAACCGTTGATTATTTTGAAACAGTATCATATAATCAGAGCGTGTCCTGCTGCAGGTCGAATGAAGTACATTTCAAAGATGAACGACACAAAGGTTAATTCCATGTCATTTCATGTGGAGTATTACACTTCTGAACAGAAAATGCAGGCCATAACTCTATAGCCACTTCAGTGGCACCTTCAACCATTCCTACTTAACAGTGTAAGGCAGAAAATGAGCCAAAGAGACTGGAGCAGAGCGAGAATGTGCTTTAACAGGATAAAATGATTTACAGGTATGAGATTCCCATTAGAGTGTGCTAATTGTTTCCACACCATTAGTGACAGTTATCTAATGAAGGATATTTAACCAGGCGCTGTAGTATATCACACAGCTCCTCTCGGTTTAGAAGAGAGAGGCAGTGGACCCCAGTCTTTGCCCTTTCCACCTGCACCACCTCAGTACCGTGCAGATCATTCGGCCAGCTCTACAGGACACCCCGACTGAAGCAAACATTCTGTTTAGTGGTTTGTTTTCAACTTTTCAGCAGATTTAAAAATGCGACAGAACTTGTGAAAAATACAAGGATACATTTGCAACTAGAAAAAAAAGGCACAAAGATGGTTCACATGGACTGTGTAGAAAAATATACATTTAAAACAATGTAAAACACAGTTAATCATCTAAACAAGCAGGATGTTTTTTTTGCAGATTCAGCTCAAAAAAAAAAAAAAAAAAAAAAGGATTTTTTTTACATTTTAGGGGGAATATGTACATGAATCATCTTGAAATATTTAAGATCACAGAGGGCTGTCGAGAATTTGGAAAAGATGTCCTTAGTTTACAAATCATGCAAGGGCTCAGCTCATGACAACAGGCAGGAAAATACATGGGAGAACAATAACACAGAACTGGCCTCCCTCCAGATGTCAGTCAATGCTCAAAATATGTGAGCTTTCACAAAAACATGGCATTGTGTTATAATGCTTTAAACGCCAAGAACAATATTTGGACTTTTTTGTGCGTGTAGAAACGGTCATAAAACATGTCAATCTTGTCCTCGATCAGCTTTCTCCAAATTTCAGTCTGAGCTTTCTTCCAACTCCTTTTTCAGGCTGCAGTTAAGAGAAACTTGTGTTAACATCAGATATTAAAATTAAAAAAAAAATTAAACAAACTTCAAAATTCACTTCATTTCTCCACTCACCTTTTCAGGTAGGCGTGCACATTATCGTAGCCATGAAATTTAGCCAGGTAAACCAACACTCCTGTAGCGCAGCGACCGTCTCTGGCCCGACAGAAGCTGCAGTTACAGATGCCTCTGCATGGCGGACACTGCCACTCCTAACCAGGGACAATGAAATCAGTCAGACTTACCCAGCACACAGGTGATCAAATACAAACAGTCTCGTATGTTTAGATACTCACCGGATTCAGCAGGGCATCTCTGACCTCCTCTCCATAGCGGTTACGGAGACAGGGGCCGCAGAACTGACCCCTCACCCCGACACACTCTGGGTTGCGGCAGTTGGTTTTGGTGTCAGTGGTTTTCTGGCGGCACTGGTGGCAAGTGGATCCCTGAAAACAAAGGGAAAATTAGTGTCTTCAACTAAAGAAGCTTGACAATCAAAAGGAGTAAACCGTTTCAGCATTCCAGTGACTGTGGAACCTACGGTAGAGCTGTTGTACACTTTCTCCCGAACGTTGTTGCAGATGTTCTCCAGCTCGCATTCTGTGATTTCATCCACAGGCCGCACTACATGAGGGAGGGCCTTGGTACCATTGAAGGAACGACGACGGGGCTGCACATGAAATAAAGTTAGTTTACTGTACTGTATATTAGCAGAATTTGATGGAACCTAAAAGGTGACATAACATGCAGACCATTAATGATGTGACTTACTGGCTCATCATATTCCTCAAAGTAGCGGCTTTTGCGAACCAGGCTGAACTTGTCCTCGGGTTCCTCCTCTGGAGTAGGGCTGGGGGGTCCATCCACTAGTGTGCGGGACCGTGTGTGGGGACGGGACAAACGCTCCGGGTTTCTTCTAAGAGATCCTGGAGTTCCAATGGGGCGCCAAGTTGTCTGTCGAGGCTGAAGAAATTCAAAATGGTACCGGTTAATGCAGAGCACTGCAAAAGCACAATGTCATGTGGTGAGATGACATATTTTTATTATTATTTTTAGGTGAAATTACCGTGGTGGATGCCGATCTTGCCCTCCGTCTTGGGAAGAGTCCAGGTACTTTGTTCAGCTCTGCCATGAGCTTTGCAAGCTAAAATTAGATAAAATATGAATGAGATTTGACACAATGACAGTGGAGGCTGTTCTGTTCAGTTCACAGTGCCAAATAATATACCCCAAATACAGCAAATAGTACCATTTCTTTGTTCTCCTTGATATTCAGGGCTCTCTTGTCCATGAAGTTCTCCTCTTCATCAGCGTCGGAGTCCTCTACTTTAGTGTGAGCTAGAGGTTCCGATGCAGGTCTCTTCTTGCCCATCTTCTTGGTGGGGAAAGTCATGGCAATCTTGAAGCCATTGGACCTGCGGCCTCGTCTTGGAGAGTCCACTTTCTGAAAGAATATACAACTTGTGGTTAGAAGAACCTTCCAGGACAGTTGATGAAGTTCTGAAATGTGTTGCGATTGTGTTTTTTTTTTTCTTATAACTCACCATGGCTTTCATCTGACTGTTGATCACATTCTCCTCAAACCCGTTGCATGTATCCTCCTCTGATGTAGCCTCGAGCACCTTTGGTTTCTCTGCCATCGTCCTTCTCAATCTCAAGCTGCTCCTCTAGACACAGACAGAATCATTAGTTGCAGCATATACCCTACACAACAACTGACGGATATGTTAAGACTTTGTATTTTTTCATAGCCGCAGTTGCAAAGCCTCCCTATATTCTTAACACTATTTGACAAGAATAGTAAGATTTGGTATTTCATTTTTACCGTATTCGCAAAGCCTCCATCAGAGCCAAAGCTATCGCAGCTGTCATCAGAAGAGGAAGAGGAGGTCTCCATGGGAACTAGCGGGGAGCTGCGGAAGCTCCTCAAACTCATCCTGGTGGATTGAGGCTGGGCTGCCAGTTTCTGTAAGTGATAAATGCACATTTAAATCAATCAATTTAAGGTTACATTTCAAATACAGTCAACAACTTCATCTTAACCACTATCTCCATATCACAAACACGTGGTTTCATTTAAGATCTTGCTTAGGAGGCTTACGTTACAGTAGGGTTACAGATAACACCTGATTTTAGTCATCAATTGACTTCTCAATAAATTGTTTAGTAAGTAAAATATCAGCAAACATCGAATTATACCTCAAACTCAAGCTGGCATGCTTTAACTGCATGATTTGTCTAAAAGCCAGTAACAATTTAGTTTATACCTCCTGTCAAAGAGGCTTAAAACCAGCAAGTGTATTGTTTAAAAAACTTAAAATCATTTAAAAATACTGTAATATGTCAATATAACTGACAGATGTTCAGTAACTGTAAATGAACAGGCTAACATTAATATCATTCCCTTCTTAACTTTGGTTACAATAACTTGGTGTGACATTGTGACTTAAATCCTTTTAATCATTCGTTTTGCTAGTTTGACACATAATAATAGCTTATCATGCAAACTTTTGTAAGCTAGTAAACTCTCAAATGTTAAATTAACGTTTTTAACCGTTACAGGAAGTTGGTATTCAAAGGGTAGCTTAAAACTAACAAAGTCGTCATAACAGGATGTTTTAACATCAACATGATTTAAAATAAAACATTATTAATGACAACAGATTGAATATTAAAGCAGGTAAAGCTGTTTTTCTTACCCTTGAGCGTGTGGCCGGCATTTTTCTTTCTTTCTGTCCAGACAAACAGAGAGACACAAACACACCGTGCAGCAGTTCTGCAGTGAACAAAGCTGTCGCTGTAGCTGCACGAGCCCACACTCGTTTCATTTCCCGCGCCACAGGAAGGTCCTGGAAGCTCTATAAAAAGTAGTCAGGTAGATATATAAATAATAAGCTTTCTGACAACATGAGAGGACAAATATAGAGCCACGGCCCGTTGTTAACCTTTTGAAATGTGTTCTATATTTCTTTGAATAATCAGACATATATAATTCATGACTTTAGGAGGCGTTTAGGAAATGAGAGCGGTGGTTCTTCCGGGTACTGCAGCGTGGCGCGAATTTTTTATTTGACAATTTGCATGTAACGCGGGTAAAATGTTGAACTCCTTCCAACAGTGAAAAGAGGTCAAGTTTTAAAGATTGATTGTGTGTTCAGACTCAAGTTGTGCATAAATGTGCATCTTGCACTGAGTAATTATTTGTTCAGACTTCATAAGATGAATACTTAACTCACACTTTATATGGGTTATAATTGATAAAGCATTAAAGGTACTCGTTGTTAGAAAGTTGTTTCTTTTAGTTGGATTTTGCATTGATTTCATTAACACCTCAACAAACAATGACCAGTACATGATAACATGGAGCCTTAGGGGTGTAGGACAGGTTGGCTGCCATTCCAAAGTGCCAGTTTTTTACAGTTTAGACTCAAAAATCAAATTTTCTTACAAACAGGACCTTTAAAGGATGCAGATGTATTTGCAAAATGGAAGACATGTAAGTTTTATTTAACAGACTGAATAAGGGGAATGATAAGAAAAGATAGGGGAAAGATAGGGCTGGCAGCAAGAGATAAGACAAAAATATGGTGACACTTCTATGTAAACAACAGGAAGTTGATGTGATTGAAGCATGAGAGGGTTGTGGTGAGGCACACCAGAGCAAATAAAACTTTACACTGGTGGGTGTATATGATCACTGTAAAACAATAGAATAAGTAATCCATGTTATATTGCTGTGACAGAAATACTTCTGAAGTAAACACACCAAAGAGGCAGTTCAGGAAGTAAGGAGTTAAAGAAATGAGCTTGAACATTTTTTTATCTCAGGGCATTAAAACAGTTTATTAGGTTACTTGTAAGAAACAGAGATAATAAATACAATCTCTTTTTTATGCAACCACAATGCTGGTCTCCATCAACCATTTACAGTTTGCTTTGCTATTGCTAACTCACATTTTAAAAATTAATCTTGCTTTTTTCAAAACTCTTCACACAGTTCTCCTTACCAACATACAGCTCAGCACAACAGTGAATCTAATTTCCAAAATGCGTTAATTTGTCCAAGTCACACACATCTGATGTTGCCGCATTAAAATGTATATTGCTGTTGTATATTTTGTATATTTTTTTTAGAGACAAGACTTTAAGATTTGATTAGAACAAAAATAAGAAGATTCTTTTATTGCACCTAAGTAGGGCCCTGTCACAGAAATCAATCAGAAATGCTCAAACTTGCAGCAATAGTTTTATTTATTTTGGGGTTGTTTGTTTTTGCCATTTTTGCAATGAGTAATGCACACAATACAGATATAAAAATACAAAAGTGCTAGTCATCCTTGTCACCCTATATTCAACATCACGTTATGTCCTCTCTTGTGATACAACCATCCATCCTTCACTGCTTCCCAAAGGAGAATCTGATCATATGGCTAGTGGTCATAAGCCCTCAACCTCTATAGATGCAGGAACAGAGAGAAAAGGCGTCAGAAAAATCAATGTGACTGAAAGGAAACGGTGAGACAGTGTAATTTTCTATTACATGTAACAGAATTTAGAACATTGAGTAATTTACTGTAATCATGTGTTATATTAGGGGCCTTCAACATTAATGTGATATCTGTTAAGTAACGTTTTTTAAAAAGGATGTAAATGTAAGAAAAGGTAATGACATATGCATTTGGTGTCAAAGTAATTCAAAGTGATTCACTGTTGGTCTGACTGTGTGAGGAGGTTTTAAAAACTGAACTTGATACAGAGAATAGTGAGTTAGAAATGGTAAAAAAAAACTGTAATGGATGAACAACAAAGTCTGAATTGTCCATTTTTGTAATAACAATAAATAGATGCCGAGCTCATTTTGTGAACATGACGAGTGCCTGCTTTTAAAAAATATAAGCTTCACGTGTATTTTATATACATCAGTGTAAATCTCTTACAACGAGCATGTATGCAGACATAATTGATATGTAAAACCTTTTCAGCACATGAAGCTGTCAGGTCATGTGTGGCCTACATTAAGTTCTTCCAGCAGCGCCGCGCCCTCCCCTGCCCCCTCTCCTCTGTCGACCTCTGACTTGTTTATTGTCCTGACGTGGTAATCTCTTCTGTCGCTCCACTTTGATCCACCCTCCATCGCTGGCTTTGGCCCCCTCTTTTTCTTCACTGGGGTTTTCTGTCACAGACAATATACCTGGTATCATAGGGGGGCGGTTCTGTGGTGTGGTGACGCTGTAACTGTTGGACCGTGGCCTCCCTGGCGGTCTCCCGGTTTTGCTGCTTTTATTATGAATATAGTTGACTCTAGTATTGGTCCATGCATGCTCCCTACCCTGCCCCCCTCCCACAGTTAATGTGTTGCCAAAGTAGTTGTTCCTGCGGTGGTCGAGGACTGCTCCAGCACTGACTGGGCGCTCTCTATCCCTCTCTGAGGCGCTTTCTGACGTAGTGCTAGAGGGGCTGCTGCCCTTTGACCCAAGATGGAGAGGGGAGAGTTTGGCCGACAGGCTGGTAGTTGGCGAGGAGCTGCGTGAGTCAATCCAAGAAGATACATGGCTACGGTTACGGTTTGGAGAGCGACGCACAGCTGCAGCATAAGAAAACTCCTGGCTTTCATGTGCAGACAGGAACTGAGGCAGAGTGCGGGCATCAGAGCTGGTGAAGGCAGCAGTCGTATGAAGGGATTTCTGAGTCATCATCTGCCTCTGTCTTACGTTGTACATCCACGTGGGATCAATATCTGAAAAAGGAGATATGCATTGATAAAAAAAATAGGAGCAAAATCAGAATTTAAAGAAACACTATGTAGAAATTCTAACTCAGAATTTAAATATTTACAATACTGACAAAGTAATAATGCAAAGTCAGAAATATAATTTTTTTTCCATAACTGAATAAACAAGCTGTTCTCAGAGGAAAATGAGGTCCCCAGAACACTGTTTGAAGCTAGATAGGTGGCAGGGTCCGCCAAATATAAATAAAGTAACCAGTATGAAACTGTGTTGTCCTTTAAGGTAAGTTTGTTTATTTAGTCATGAAAACAAATAGTTTGTTTATTTAGTTTGTTAAAGGGATATTCCGGTATAAGTTTAATCCATGTTCTAACACACCGTGACACCGAGTAGGACCCCCCCTCTAGAAATAAAGTTTGCAGACTGCTAGCTTAAGTAGTTTTAGCAACCTCAGAAACCAGGTGCAGTAGAGCTCCGCAGCTCAATGATGATCATTACTGCGGGACTCTACTGCACTCGGTAATCGACTCACAGGGCTTCACCAGAACAAGGAAGGCTTCTCGTTCTGTGAGTTTTGTTCATCTTTTCCGACAAATACGGCAACAATATCAAATGTTTGATGCCTCGAAATATGTGCTGGGACCCTATTTCTAATGTTGCTGAAGTTTGGTGCTGTTCTGAGCATTATTTGTGGCTTTTTGATGGCGGTTTATACTTGGACCCATTTACTGCAACGTATTGTTGTCGTGCGGTCATTTCTGAGGATGCTAAAACTACGTAAGTAAGTCTGCAAACTTTATCTCTCGAGGGGGGGTCCTACTCGGTGTCACGGTGTGTTAGAACATGGATTAAACTTACACCGGAATATCCCTTTAAGGCATAAAGAAAATCAGTCAGTGAAGCTCTTTCTCTCTTGATTATCTTTCCCAAAACTACATAGTGCATCTTTAGCAATAACATTTTTGATATCTTATAATTATAGAAATACATGATCTGCATTTGTCCAGCAGTGAAACTCTTACTTTGGCACAAACTATAAATAAAACAATTACCAGAGGCACACTTGTCTCTGGGGTTCCAGTCGATGTCGTTTGGGGTTGTTTCAATGACTAACTCCACAGTCTTGATCTCATCTTGTCCGCCACCGAGACTCCACATCACTGGGCAGCTGTGTCTGGTCGACTTTGGTGATTTGACATCATTCTGAGGTGAAATAAGGACAATATCAGGATATTTGGTGTCAAAAATATTTATACTTGTTGCACAGGTTTCTTTGATTCATTTTCAGTGTTGATTTTGCATTATCTTGTGAGGGAGCCTCCCACAGCTGCCGAAACAACTCACTTCATAATTGACCGTGTAGTCCACTCGCTGGTTCTGCTGTAGCCCAACGATCCATTTGTCCATCACAAAAGGAGGCTGCATTTCAATGACATTAGCTCATAAACAATCTCACTATGGTGACCACAACACAAGGCCAGACACATATCATAGGCAACATCTAGCACTGAACAAATGTGCTTCTGACCACACCTTCGTCATACGCAGCACTTCCAGATCCTGACGGTTGGCGCTGAAGACGACGTCTTTGATGTAGGTTATCGCTACGTCGTCTCCATCTAGCTCAATGTACATTTTCCATTTGCAGTCCTTGAAAAAGAAAAGAGCAAATGGTGAGATAATGCAGGTCTGCTATACGCTCAGAAAAAAGCACCTGATTGTAGGGAAAAGTTTATAATTGCAATATTCTGTGTGGAAAACTTGGTGACTATTGTATATAAACCAACAGCACAACCTAGAGGTGGTTCAACGGCAGTGGCCGCAAAGCCTCACATTATGGGGGAGGACAGAGATTATAACATGAAAATATTCTAAATAAATTGCAAGGGGGTAAAAAGGGGATAATATATTGAATGTATTGTGTGCAAAATATTTAAAAACAACTCATTTAGATAACAAATCTTCATGGACACACTACATGAATGCCTCAACATTGCGGTGAGAATTGTCGCGTTTTAAAAAGGAAAGAAATGTCAGTAAAAGCAAATATTTTTAAGTAGACTCTCTGTTTAACATTTGGTATTATATTTCTCGGTGGGATCCAGGATTAAATTCTTCAAACGATCGATTTGAGGTGATAAGGGTAAAGGTTTTTCCTCTTGAGTTGCTGCATCAAATCCTCTCTGGGAGGCACAAATCTGAACAATTCCCCAGCGCTCTTGTCCTGCATACTGAATGATGACGAAGCAGTAATGATTCTGCCGATCCCCGAAAGCCTGGCCGCAAAAACCGCAGGTCACTGCTTAACCACGCAGGGTTCATGGCACGGGCCAATCCATTGTGTAGTGATCACAGAGAAAGACATCAGAGGAGTGGCACTAACACACTCGTCTGAGGAGCCTTCGCCCTCTCCTGCATCGTCCCTGGGGGCTGGAAGCGGCTCAAAGGGGAAGCTTCAGCAAGCCTCTGGCTCAGAAACACACCAGTGGCCCCGCGCTGGCCTGGTGTCGGCACTGGACGGTCGCACCGGGGCTCCCAGGTCCATGCTAGTCTAATCACTCCAGCAGAAACAATGTCTGGTAATGATGCCTAGGACCCGGGTGCGTCTAATGACAACTCATACATAATTCAGCACCTTTCACTTGGCTGCACGGTGATATCCTCATTAGTAGGGGACCCTCAGTGGCTGTCAGATGGTGGCCGCACAATCGCAGGCCCTCATTTTGTCTTTGAGAAGTGCAGCTGCTTCCATGACATCGCCAGCAAAGAGGGGCGAAGAAAAAAAAAATGCAGTGCGGGTTTGTTTTATTTAGTGCAAAAAAACCTTCCAGTTTGTAAAAACAAGGCTGACACGGAACCTGACACCAGGCAGGGGAAAATAATTAGCTCTCATTTTCTCAGCCTCCTGTTTCCTTCTCCCTGCTGTGTTTTCTACCCACTAAACCACCACATGTCAGAAGAAATGGGAGGCAATTAGCAGGCTCGTTTCAGCCCTGCCGAACACACTGAAAGAGGACTATTTATGATGGGACAATGAACAGCTGAAAGATTAAATAACGTTTGCCTTTTAAAAAGAAAATGACTTCTGGCTAAATGGGCTATTTTTGATTAAATTCAAACAGCAAGTTAAGAGCCACCCTTTCTCCACAGTTTGAGACCCTAACAAAGGGCTGAGAGCGAGTCGAGGTGGATGTGCTACATGGCGGAGAATGAAATGTTTATTTGTCTGGTTTTATGCATGTCTAGTGATGCCTTCAATGGTCAGAGTAACAGCCATCATCATGATTTCCTCAGAACAAACAGCTTCAGCACAAGGAGGCTGATTCAGTCATGGCAAAAACACGATTCTGTGCATCTTTTTACAATTATTACCAAACATATTAAAGATGTTAACAATTTATAATAACCCCGATCAAAGTGGATACAACATTTATTTGCGATTGTCCTCACAGATCGAATGATGCTGTTGATGCATTCAGTGTGTGTGTTACTGATAGGCAAATAAGATGACATTCATTGATGGCAGCGTTGGATTTTTCCTCCTGATTGCGCTGGCACATTCATGACATACTGGCTCGAGACATCCCTGCCATCGGTTTGTAAGGCTGTGTAACTACTGAACGTTGGTAGTTCTATAGCAGGCTAAAACAACTTTTAAAGGTGTAATTTATAAGAATTGGCCACCAAGAATTTATACTCTGTTGTGACTGTTAGCTTGTTAGCTCAGTTAGCCCTGCAGCGGACTACCAGGGAAATGTTAGTGTTTACTTGTTTACTCTTCAACACAATCTGACATCTTTAACACAACGTCAAAACTGTAATTCAATCATACACTGATGATAATTTTAGTACATTTTGTAATGTTTTAATTTACAATTCTTACATGTTGTACATTTAAAGCAGTGAATTAAAAAAATAATAATAATTTTCATGTGTAAAGATGGGTTGTTTCATCAATTTGTATGATTAGATTTGTGCTCTTGTAATGCTAATGAAGGGCTAAATGACTTTAAAAAATGTTTTGAAATGAAGATCTCTGTTTCACCGGCACAAAAAGGGGGAACAAATTACAACAATAACAAAATTAACAACAATAAAAATGTGTGTGTGGTTCACAACAAACTTACAGAATTCCCAGTTCCTGGTTTCCAATGGTACCCAAACACCAGCTCCAAATTAACTGTTTTGCACCTCTCCACCTCCTTTTCCAGCTCATCCTGCGAACCGAAAGAGTATAAACTCAAATTGACACAAGAAACCAAAAAAAAAACAAGTCTTTCTGAAGATGAAGAGGAAACTTTATACCTTCAATAGAGGTGGGAAGTGGACGTGCCCAAGATAATCATTTGTTAGCTTTTCAATCTCAGCCTGCCAAAAAGAAAAAGAAAAGAGACTCACTGTGATTCCAAATTTAAAAGAGAACAGATCTCATCCTGTCAATTATGTGTGTATGAAAAAAAAAAAAATCTGACAGGTGTGGACAATGGTTAACTATGCCTTGCCTTCAGGTGCATGACGTGACCTTTGGATTTGACCCCCATGTCCCGCATGTCGTTTTCCGTGAGCAACAGTAACCTCTTTCCGGTGATGTGATTTTCTTTAAACAAGTCAGCATACAGCTGCATGCCACATGTCCCCTCCGCTGAGATAGAAGAGGAAACACCCAGTTTGTAGAAGCACACAAACAACAAATAAAGAGTCGGACTGAAGATAATCGAGAGTGGTATGAACAAACCTGCGCCAAATATCTGCTGCATCCAGAAATACTGAGGGAATAAAACGATGACATATTAGTTTGTGAACACCTAAATGAATACAAGTGGTTATGATGTTAACACAGTGACACTGACCACATGCTCCTCTGTCCACGTATAGATGTCGAGGGTGGGCAGCAACTGTGTGAAAAACAAAAGACAAATAGAGGTAACAGCAACAGAATCTGGAAGGGCATCTAACATGTGTGTATTCATGATAGACAGAAAATCACAAGACTTAAGTAAATGTTATTAAAATGGAAAATAGGCATGTTTTTCATGTCTTCCAAAGCCATTACTTTTCCGGTTATTGTGCCGTGCGATTAATATGAATTGCCTCTAATGGTCTATATCAAACCGAAATGTCCATCTGACTGATCTAACGTGATCTGTTTGAATGATAAATCATTTATTGCTCATTAAATGTAATCAGGCAGAAACTTGCCAGCCAAAATAAAGATTTCATCATTGTGCTCATGAGACTGGTGTGTAATGACAGAAATAATGCAATGGAAAATTGGAGGAAAGATGACTAAATGAATGAGTAATCCCCCCCCATTCACTGTCTTCTTCCCACGACGTCTGATAACAGCTCAGATTATGAACTGAATGCCGTTCTCAATAGACAGTCGCTGCCATACGTTTTCAGTGCAGCCTCATAAAGCCACTCAGCCCTGCAGCTTTTTCCGCCTCCTCCTGCACTGTGCTCGGAAGTAAACAGATTCAGAAACACTCTGCCATACTGCCAAACTCTCGCTGGAGTGACTTAGCATCACTTTGCAAGCATAAGGGTATTGTGTTTCACAGACGCTTCTTTTATTAAGATCCACAGCGGCTGTTGACAGAGACACCTAGATCAGAAATTCAAAATACGGGCAGAGTTTTTGTGTTTATGTGTGGAATCTGCAGGAAAGTAAAAGATTTTGAGTTTGGTTTAGTTCACACAATTCTGCCACCGTGTGGACTGAAGTGGATGATGGGTAACCAAAGCATGAAAACAGGCAGTTACAAAGTTAAAGGTGCATTATGTGGTTTTGTAAAAGAAACTCAGTAACAATATTTTTAAGCTAATGCAACAAACTCAGACATATTTGTTTTTTTCCATAACTGAATAAACAAGCTGTTCTCAGAGGAAAATAACAGAACATTGTTTGAAGCTAGACAGGTGGCAGGGTCCGTCACATGTAGACAAAGTGAAACAGTATGGAATTGTGTCCGTTTGTTTGTTCAGTGTATTCAGTCATGAAAACTAAGAGTTTGTCTGTTTGCTATAGTTTGTTAAAGCATGTAAAATCACTCAATGAAGTTTTTTCTCTTCTGAATAAAATCTCTTTCCAAACAAATACACAGTGCTCCTTTAAAATCCCAAGAAGCAGCTCCACAAAAACACCAGAGGCAATATATTTTATAACCTCATTAAAACGGTATCTCTTTTCTGTGTTGTATGGCAAACATTTTGGTAATAATAGCAGTAATAAAACATAATAAACCAATTGTCCTTTTCCTACTTTTAGCTCACATATGGAAGTAATAAAATCAATCTAAGTCAGACAGATTGGCAGAGAGTTGAAAGAGATTTATTGACAGAACAGTGAAAGATGATGAAAAAACATCACATCAAGAAGCAGCAAGGCGTCTAATTTGTGATGACTAACAAGTGTGGATGTTGAATGTTTCAGTGTCTTGATTTCACACAAAGAATAATGTAAATAATGGTAAGAGTCCGTGCTAATTGTTTTGTCCACTCTAGCATGTGTAGGGGCTTGATGGCGCAGGAGTACAAGGCGGCGTCTGATTAGCAATATTAGCTCGTGGCAGGACGCTAACAAGCGACAACAGAGGAATACAGAGGATTACATCCTCATGAGACTGACTGATGATAACAAGCAAAGGGAACAATTGAATGGGCTATGCTCAAGGAAGCATGTCCTTCCCCCAGATGAAGCATAATACCTAACTGAACACTAATGCTAATACGATTTTCTCCACTGTAAAGTGCAGGACTTGAGGCTCAGTTAGACCACATGGCTTGATACTGTATGTAAAATGTGTCTGCAGAGGGGAGACATTCTATTAAAATCTTTCTTAAAAACTGTGACTTGTGATTGAGGCCTCTGGAGCAGAAACGTTGCTTGTGTTATTAATTGCTTCCTGATTTTGTCTCGTCTTTTTTTGGCCTCTTTAAAGGGAAAAAAGGTAAAATGACAGAATGAAGCCGACAGTCACACACCAAAGTCCCTCTCCTGCTGTTTTGAACCTGGGTCAGTCAGAGGAAAAAACATGTACTTTCTCATCCTGGTAAGAGACTGCTTCTCAACAACTGCACTCCACCACATCCAGAACAAATTGGCCAATCTTAATGTCAGCAAAATGTCACTTCATCATAAAAGCCTGGCCTTCTCTAAGCAAGTGGCTCACGTGGCTCTTTTCTTCACAGCATGGCACTATACATCCGGTACATTAGGCATACGGTAAATGACATCCATAATATCCATAGGTGAAGGGTTACAAATATATTCTATAATATGTCTTTGTGCTATATTGAGTAAATTCTGAAAGCAAATCAATTCATGTAACTTGGACGAAAGAGAGGAAATAGAATACTTAGACGTGGTTTCCGGGGACAAAGTAAAGATGATTGAAACGTGACTTAACAAGCAATTCATTAAGAAATAGCACTTCCATTGAGTGGGATCACAGTGTTCAACAGATGCAGCTGTGGCGACACAAACACCGGAGGGCTTTATTCACTGTCATCAGACCAAGCGAGGCGTCCCATCCCAACAGTCATGTTGATTTTGTGTCCTTCTCTGACACAGCTCGACACCGAGGAGTTCTGTCTGGCCTGCATGTTGACCTGCATGCCCGAGTGCAGGACAGGCCGGCCAAAGTCCAAGGAAAACACGTCCTCAAAGCCTCTCATCATGGACTGCAGATCCACCTCCTCGTTACCTGAGGTCGTGATCTGACACGACATCTGCGAACTGTTTGATTCCTCCGTCTTACACTGATAGAACGACTTAGCACTTATCTTTTGTGCCACAGGTAAGAAGAGCTGAGAGGCAGAGACAGTTGGAGGGCAGGGTGGAGGGGGTGAAAGAAAAGAGGAGAGGATAGAAAAGAAAAGGAAGTAAGTAATCAAGTAAACCACCAAATAAGTGTAAATAAGAAAGGTTGTCAATTTTAAACCCAAGATGTGATTTAGAAAAAGTGGGTTGTGAAGGAAAGTCAACAGAGTAGAACTATAGAGACAGATAAGGAAAGGAAAGGAAACACAAGAAACTTTACTTGATTTAAACTTTTGTTTTTTACTATTGACATATACAAAGATGGACAACATGACAACTCTTCAAGAGTGAGGCCAAACATCTTGATCACCCCCTGGTGGCCAGCTGCAGTAAAAGTCATAAACCATGTCGCTGGTGTTTGTTAGTTTGATGGTTTTTCAACAATATTGTTAATTTCTTAGTAATGCATTGATTTTGATAAAAACATTTATTTAGATGGCGTGTATGTTTAGATGAGTACAATTTGAAGCTGGTCAGTTTAAATTATGGTGAAGCAGTTATGGGTGGTTTAAAATATAGAGTTATACAGGGCTATCATCTTTACGTTCTATTGAGTGCCATTCTAGTTAGTTATTTGATGCTACAAAAAGGGGGTGAAATGTCACAGTTGACATCAGAGCCATGCTTGTGATTGAGTAGGCTTGTGTATAGGCGGGAACCGTGGATCGATTAAGGGAAATCTGGATTATAATGAAAGCTGCTCAGTAGTGCATGAGGCCAAAAAAATTCAACTTCCTGGGTGCAAAATGGAAGTCATGCGTGCCGACTTGAGACTTACGCCAGTCGATCAGCTAATTTTCGGTTTCTTGAATGGAGATAAGACAATTCCATGGTGCGGCTCCTCTAGAGTTTCCAAATGTTAGTGGACTGAATGACTCAAACTCCTTTAGTGAAATGATTCATTTCGCGAGGGGTTGTGACGCTCAAACAAATGTATCCAGCGGCTCTTTCACAATGGAGGCTTATGAGAAAAGGTATTTTTGGATGACAGTGCATTACACGATGTTGTAATTACACAGTTTGGCCACTATACCAATGTCTATTCCTGGAGGTTTTGACAGGATACCACATTTCCATCACCCGATCACTACTGCGCAGACTCCGGCTCCAAATTACGTCACCAGCGTGAGATGGCAGCATTCGTTGGCTTCATTTTCATATATTGGCAGGAAGAGGAGACTGGTCGCCCATCTTTATTTATGTCAATGTTTCCAGCTCCGATTAAAGGAAGTGTCTTTTGTGGCGTGAGAGCCTCCAAGATATCTATACTGTAGACTACTGCAGCATTCAGCCACACACAGTTTCAAGATAACAACTGCATTTCGTTCACAGAAACACAAGTGAAAACAAGTAAATACCAGAATACAATCTGTTGTGTCTTTTGCATGCAAAAAATATAATGCAGGCAAACAAAAGAAAGCCATGAACAGCAGGTCGGATGCTGGACGCTCACTATTCAACATGAACTCTAATGAGGTAATGCAGCCCTCACTCTGTGCATCATGATGCAAATGTACTTGTTGGGCACCCATGCACTACACTGCACATAAATGCAGCACTGCCATATACACAGTACATAATGTGCTTTTACTTTACTTTTCATTCCATACTGCTAATTTTCATTTCACTGCCTTCCAATTTCCACTTCACCCAACAGGAAGATCACAGGAATTCTGTCCCTGTCATAATGGGATTGAGGAAACACGCATGTGAACAGCAGTGTAAACACGAGGTGCTGTGACCACTCAACGGTAGGCGGCGTCTGTCCTGAGTATGAAGGTGGACGCAAGGTGGATAAGGGATAATGAGGAACTCACCGGGGCGTTGGACTGTTCAATGAGTTTGCGCTCCCACATCTTCAGACGCCGCTCCCGCTCCTTCAGCTCCTGTTCCTTGGTGCTCAGATCTCTCTCCAGCTTCTTAAGTCTCTCAAGTGTGGCTTCAATCTCACACCTACAGGACACAGCGACGGAAACAATGTGAGGTTTAGATACATTAGCGCCTGGTATAATTTATTATACACATACATACAGGCTTTAAGATTTGAAAATATTTGTGATGGACTTTTCTCCTTTTTGGACAGTGTGACAGTTAAAAGGCAAGCAGAACATGTGTAGAGAAACATGGATATGACTTACTGACCCGTCACAGATGTATCAAATTCTGCACAGACATCAATCAAATATTCCACATTTGTTTATGGCTGCATCATTAAATGTAAATGTTTTAGAAAACTTTGGGACATCCACTAGAAACTGAAACGCAGCTTTGTCGGTTTGAAGGATGTTTGGCTGCACAGCATCTGTTTGTAATATCTAACCCACACGTTTCTTTTCATTGAATGTGTTGACAATAACAAAACATTCAATGTCACCAGCCTTATAATGTAAACAGCACCGTGTAAGGAGTGGTGAAATTAATCTCAGTGCCTGGACAGTAAGCAGTGACACATAAAACAAATAAAAAATAAAACAACAACAAAAAGTCCTCTGTAAACAACCCAGTGATGCCCTGCAGTCACAAGGTGATTAGTCTGTGTGTGAGGCTTTGAATGCGAAGGACAGGACAACGTCTCATGTTTACCTCATACTGGGGAAGTTTGTTTTGCCCAGCAGGTGGGGCCGCACAGTGTGTTGTGGAAATCCATGCTGAGCTTCAGCCTGAAAGAACTCTGTTCTCACGCATAAGCACATGCAGCCGAGGCAGGAAAGCCCATCCTTACTGCTCCCAGTCCTCCACTTCCTCCACCCTGACGCTTCCACCTCAGTTCAAACTCTTGCTCAACTTTCCTAATGATCTGCTTTCTTCTCTCAATGGCATTCCCCAGTACACTGCCAAATTCTCTACAGCTGCAACATGAGCAATGAAACAAGTCTCTCTTTATTCTTCAAGCTTATATCCAAACTGGTCTGATACAGAGGGTAACAGGATGTTACTGTTAAGTTTTACACGTTTGATATTTAACTAGTGACTCAGTTTATATTGACTTTTTCGCTACATAATCATTGGACACAATACAATGTCAAGTACTGGCTATGGGGGTTCCTTTGCCACAGCTGGTGCTTTACATTTGATCTTTGTCTGTACAAACCATGTACAGTGCAGGCTGTGAGCACTACTGTGGATGTGACATTAAAATATGAGTGTTTTCAGCACAGTCAGCCGACACCTGTATTGTGAGATCACAGAGGAGGCTGAAGGTGCCAGAAAGCACCCTGACTTTAACAGAGCCGGCACGTGTAGAAAAATATTGGTTTTACAGCTAAGCATGTCTTCAGCGGAGGATGCCACTGGTCTTGGATACATCCTTGTGACTATCAGGGGAAAATCATCTCACCATGAAGTCTGTCAGTAGGTTCACAAATGTTGTCTTAATTACCAATTTTTCAGACAAGAAAAGATGTGTTAGAATAAAAGATAATTTAACCAGCTTCTTAGCATGACAGTTTATAATTTACAGTTTGCTTATTTTTGGGTTTCAGTTTTGCTCTTTTCTGTTTTATTTTGTGGGTTTTATCATTTTATCATGTTTTGTTTTCTACTTCTCATCTTTTTTCCCACCTTTTCCCCATTCACCTGTGATTTGTCCTTGTGCATTTAGTCAATTTCTGTTCTCTCACTTGTTGTCAATTCGTCTGTTTTAGTCCTTGTGTCACTTTCAGTTTGTTCTAAGTTTTTGTGTTTCTGTTTGGTTTTTCTTTGATTCCCATCAGCCTGCTTTTTGTCTCTTTTGTTGCGTGCCTTTGCTTTTTTTTGGTCTTCAGCTTCACATTATTAAAGCTCGCCTTTTGTTTTCCTACCCGCCTGTCCTTTTGTCTGCATTTGTGTCCTCAGTTTTGAACAAACGTAACAACTTTACTTTGTATTTCTGAGCCGAACTCACTGTTTATGCTCCTTTTGTTGTCAACAGCATAACGATTCAATATGAGCAGCTAAACTTTGAGTGTGTATAAAAAATGCAGTGATGGGAGAAAGCAAGAGTGCTCTGAGCTTAGTCTATCGCACTTCTTTTCTATTTAGTATGCCGAAATAAGTATTACTGTCTCCCAATATATAGTATGTCTAATGAAATATGCAAAAAAATAAATTCCAGGTCCTAATGCAACTTGTCACATTTTTCAGTATTCAAGCCAGCATTCTTTTCTGACCCACAATCCTCATAAACAAATGAGAGCAAATCACATCATATTTCATTTAACCTCAACTTTCGCGTCTCACTAAAAACTTGGTATTTCACCGAGATGGGTTTAGTTTTGCAAGACATAACAGTGCAATGCAAATTTGAATAAATTGTTTAAGTGAAACTCTGCCTTGTAAGACTGTTTGGGTGATTTGCAATGTAAGTTTTCTGCTGGAAAACATTTTGGAAACTACTCGTTTCTCTGTAAATTGTGCTGGATGAAGGAGTTTGCGTCCTGTATATAAGCAGAATTTTTGGTTAATGAACTTTTACTAGGTCAAGGTTCTCCCCAGAAATTCTTAGTATAGCGGCGCAACGTCAGTCCGGGGGGGGGGGGGGAGACACGGACGTACGGACAGCCGGTCATCAACTCCGTCAGCCGGGGGACGGACGGACGCTCATCGCCGTCAGCCGGGAGCTCCTAGCCGTCAACCGGGGGACGGCGGACGGACGGACGGACGCTCGACACTGTCACGCGCGGAGTATAGCGGCGCTGACCGAGCGGTAGAGCGGCGCAGCGCCGCTGTTCCACCATCTGGGGAGAACCCTGTAGGTGAATTTATTGTTTTTTCAGGTATTCAGTTTTCATTGGCAGTTTGGTTAAGTTTGGGAAAAGCTCATGGTTTGCATTAAAATAAAACGTCAATGTTCAATGTTTTGGTTTCACACTGGACAATACCAGCGACGATCACAACAAATTAAAATCATCTCTCGTCGAAATTACAAGCAACAAAAAACCCACTGCGAGCCAGCAAGTACATGCATCAGGCACACTAACGTAAGGTGGTCTCCCCGGGCAAAATACCAAGTTTAAAGGAAGTCCCATGGACTCGGAGACATTTATGAGCAAGAGGGTCAAAGTTCAAACTGCAGTGTTATGGAGAGTGTTATGTTATGTATACATACTGCATGGCATAGTACTTTGTAGGAGGGCACTGCAGTACATACTCAAAGAAAAAGCATATGATTTGGAACGCAGCCTAAGCCTTGTTACACTTTACATACCCCCAAAGGATAAAGGGTTAGGATTAGGCTTGTTATTCTTACACTTTCCACACAATACAGATGTTACATTTTGCACATTAATTCAGAAAGTCTTTTATTTGAAAACCCAGTGAGCTCCAGCATCACACAGAGCCTCTACACCAAAACATCAGTCTGCACTGTACTGTACAGTCTGTCATTGAAGCAGCCACTCAGATCCTTGTGTATTTATTCCTTTGTCATTTCTGACCAATGCAAATCAGCTAACAGAGAAAAAAACAGAATTAAGGCCAACAGGTCTCAAAAAATCTCTCTGCCCTTTGTGGTGAGGAGTCTCCTTTTAGATTTTCAGTCAGCGGAGTTCACAGTATCAAACCTCTTGACCAACAACAAACGCATCTCACTGTGTCACACATTTTCAGTTTCTGTTTTCCAGCAGTGAGATTCGCTCCAACCTGCCCCACCTGCAGATGGCTGCCTGGACATGATGCCACTAGCACAACTTCTGAGGAAAAACCTCAGAGCACAGACAAGCCCCGCAGAGAGGCAGACAGAGAATAAAGTAACAGCTGAGACTCAGGCTGTGCTGAACATCACCAAACCTCCAGCTGCTCATACAACCCAATTAAACACTTCTACTTGAAAAAGATGGTGATTATTTTTAGGGCCTTATGGGTAAAGAGAGGAAGTATATCCAGATGGATGATTCTTTGGAGGTTTTCATGCCTTTATGTAGCTATCAGTGTAATTATTAAAGATCTATATGCACAATCTCAAGTCTTTTTTTGTGTTTTACGGCCCCCATCAGCTACATTTCCACATCATTCTTTGCAAACAGTTGCACATTTCCTTAGGCTGAGGCAGTATGTTGGTGAAAAAAGAAGGAGAGTTATAAATACATTGGAGCTCGGCTGATCTCATTACCTCCATTCAGCCTTGTTGTGAAGGAAAGAGTTGCACTGTTGAGGAAGTTGGCTGTCGTTCGACATGGACTCCAAAGTTGAGAGAATCTGCTTGAACTGTGGCCTCCCCTAAAACAGCATACAAACATTTGCTCTGTATGTGATTCAAATGAAAACATATGTATGTTGTTAATTTGCCTGCTAATGCATCTCAGCGTAGCACTCACTTTTGGCTCTGTGGACCAGCAGTTCCTCAAAAGCTCAGCGAAACTTGCAGGACAGCCACTAGGGATGGTTAACCTCTGAAACACAGACAGTTACTTAGGTAAGTGAGTAATCTAAACTTAAGAAGTGATGACTTAAAGGTGCATTACGTAAGAATTGACCACTTATCGTAGGTCTCTCCAAACAAACAGGGAGCAGCACATCACCAGAGGAACCACTAACTCTTGATATTTTTTTGCAGCTATCTTTGTCTGTAGCTACTAGCTGCTGTTAGCTCGTTACTGTAGCTTAGTTAGCCGTGCAGCTTGTGTCTCTAACCTGTCTCGAGTCTGCACAGACTGGGAGCTTGGAGAAATGTGTCAGCAACATAACCAGGCTCAGGTGCCTCCGACTGACATCACGTCAACTGATATTGATCAACTGATATTTCTTCACATTATGTTTGATATTTTAACTATCTTTAATTCATTATTTTTCATATAAAGGGAGTAGTGTGACACACACGCTTGTTCACTTTCTTGCGACGTGCTAAATGAGATGATCAATACCGCTGTCATAAATTTACAGTTACGATGCACAACTCTACACTTTTTTATTCTACACTTCAGTTCTGTACAGCTTAAACAAATTAAATCTAACATGTTATTTAGTGAGGTTAAAGGTGTTCAGACTAGGAATCAACCAATTACTGGCCTATAGGATGGGACAATTAGCATTTTTTCTGATCAGCTAAATCAGTATTTTATTTGTCTGATTGCCAGTAAAAAATGAATAATATGAATCTGTAAAGTAGCTAGCAACTAAAGTCATCAAACATATTTAATGGAGTAAAGAGTTCAATGTTTGTACTGAATTCTGATGCTAAGATCTTTCTGTGTACCTGTGTATTTGTGTGGCAGCTAAGCCTCTGACTATACTCAGAACTCACCGGGAACTCGTTTTTTGTGTTATTTTCCTCCAGTGTCTCTCGTTTCGAAAGGGGGGTTAATGCAAAGCCAGTGAAGTCTCTATATAAGCACAATGTTTTAGCTTAAGTTAAACATTTCATACACAAGTGGACGCGTGTTTGCATCTATTTCACCACACAGGAAAACTGACATTTAATTAATTGCGGTACCACTCTTTTTTTTCAGTTTTTATGCTGGGCCAGGATCGCCATCTGCTGGCTGTAGCTTTATATTTACTGTACAGACTTGAAAGTGCTATATTCACCTAACCTTTAGCAAAAAAAAAAAAGCTCCTATATTTACCAACACATCAAGCTATTTCCTTAACAAATTTGACACCTATGACAACAAGCAACAGCATGAGATTTAAAATAAGGATGGTTTATTTATCTAGACAATAATTATTGTACTACATGTAATCAAGCGCTAGAGTACCTCGTTTTTCTCCACCACGAGCCAGGCCACTTGTAAACCTTCCAGGCCTTTGAAGGGTATCTCTCGGGTGAGCATTTCCCAGAGTACCTGTCACAGAAGTCAAGAGCCAAGGTCAGCAAACAAAAACTCACAACACTGTTAAATGATACACATAGAGTACATGTATGCAGATGCTCTGTCAACATACACTACAAAATATCTATGAATCTTTTGTTTTGGCCCACCAGGTGGCTTTCACAAACAAAACACTGTTGAGCATCATTCATATAAAAATCAAAATTAAAAACACTTTTCTGTCTACCTCAGAGACAAAATGCAACATATAAAATGGATTTCATACAACGATTAAAGGCTGCTATGATTTCTGAAGTACTATAACACTACTCCCTTGATAATTTGTGTTCTTTTCAGCCGTTCTCAGCAGTCTCAGAAATAACAACCTGCGTCGACATCTTAAAAAATTAGATCCTGAAAAGGTGGAGGGGAGCCATTTCTCAAACACCCAAGGGCTCTACTGTATCTTTAGTGTGCACCGTACTTTTCTATTTCTTCACTTGCCAGCTGCCTCTCATTACATGTATGTGTTTTACTATAAAAACGTGTTTGAGGGGGAAACTGCATACTAAAATGTGCAATCATTTTGCCGTACCTGGCATGAAAAGCACTCATTGCAATCACAAACATTGTCTCTTTATCCTATGTAATCCGACATGTATCTGAAGAAACATCATTTATACATATTCTTTAAGTCATGGGGATTTACATCATATTTGCCCAAGTATTACAGGAACTGAAATTTAGTTCGCAGATTAAGGGTAACTGGTAATAGTTTCCATTTAAAAACTAGTTCGTAAGGTGATTCAACAACAGAATAAAAAAGACTTTTTACATTTCTTGATTCTGTTCTTCTACTATGGTCAAAATCACAGCTATTGTAAACTAATTAGGGGAAAGGAATGTAGAAACAACAATATCAGTGGGACTGGTTGACCAGCAGTTAAGCCATGAGGGACTTCGGTGTTTGGTATTTGTCAAATAATTGAAAAATGAAATTTAAAAAAATCAACCAGTATTTACAGAACTACTAAGAAATGGTTTTAAGAGCAACCCTAAACTTTGACTTATGACTCAAAGAGTAAAAAGTCAAACTTTGTATAAAGAAGCTGAAAGTTCAAACTTTTTGCAGTCTAAGGGGCCCGTATGTCCCTGCAGAGCTGCATGTCAGGTGGTCAAATAGCTTCCAAGCCCCCCTCCCCGCGACACCTTTGCAATGTCAGATTTAGGGGGTCTGTGTCCGACCATTTCTGTACCTTTACGTACAGCTGGTGATCTGACATTCACACCTACTTCCTGCGGTGATTGGCCTGCTGTGCAGAGGTGAGAAAGGAGCCAGGGATTGAACTTCTCTGCCTGGATCTCTCTTTTCATTCTTACTAAAACTATTGCTGGTCCCTTTTTAAGCGTACAACCTAAAGTGCACAATGTCTGTTAGGAAATGTGTATGTGTTTGAAAACGTGTACCAATAACCCAAAACTGAAACAAAAATTATGTTTATGCTTCATAAAATAAAAGTGTCTATTTAATATGCTTGCTTTAGATTAAAACTAGGGCTGTCAAAGTTAACGCGTTAATAACTCATTAACACAACATCCTCTTAACGGCGTTAATTTTTTTAATGCGCGATTAACACTCGGTAATTTTAAAAAAAGAAACACGCATCGTTTGATTTACGGCCGTCGATGGCACCTGTAGTCTTGATCCAGAGGGTGGCAGAAGAATAAGAAAGGGAATCAGAAGAAGAAGAAGCAGGGTTGGTGGTTTGGGAAAAACACGGTGGACTGAAAAGCGAAAGCGAGAAAGAGAAATGGAGAAAGGACTTATGAACGGAAAGTTCACTTTCAAAACACTGAAAGATGGTTCGGTCGATAGGACAAAAGTTATCTGTACATACTGTCGACATGGAATGAGTTACCATTGAAGTACGTCGAGTCTCAAATATCATTTGCAAGCCAAACACATGGCAGATGCAGAGAGCCCACCGCCACGCCTCGCCAAAAGCAGACATCACCATGTTTTGATCCCATTTAGGATGAGGGGATATTTTTTGAGCCTTTTATTATCCTGCATGATTTGAAGTGTTGAATAAACATTTTCATAAAGCAAGCATATTTGCCCTTTCTTATGTTGTTAAAAGTATTAAGAACATGAAAAAAATACATTAAGGTACATTAAGAACAGAAAAAAATGTGCCAAAAAAAGTTAACTATGGACAAAATGCAATTAATCGCGATTTAAAAAAATTCATCGTTTGACAGCCCTAATTAAAACATATAGAAATCTTATGTAAGATTTTCCTCATGATGTTATATTGACAAAATTTTATATAGGAATAATATCATTGTTGCATTATGTAAAAAAAAAAAATTGTCATACATAATATTTTAGGTGCTAACCATCTGTGGAGGTTCTACATTATGTAAATGTTTAAATGTTCTATGATTGATAGAATTTTGATATTAAAAGCTGTATACTCATGAGAATTTCATTTCACCCTTTTCCTACTTATTACTCACCACACCATAGGAGAAAGTGTCACAAGTCTCCGACACAGGCAGGCTCTGAATCACCTCCGGAGCCATCCACGGAAACGTGCCCACCAAAGACATGTGTGTTGTGTGGGTCAGGAACTTGGATGCTCCAAAATCACAGATCTGACATGATGAAAAGGGAACCGAGATAAGTGCTGCAACTCAATCAAAATGTTTATTTTGGTATCCATGGCCATCATCCATAAAACAATATACCTGTCATGTATGTAATACTTAAAATGCATTAATCAAAGCAGGTACATGTAGAAAATGTGTCAAAATATGCTTGGAGTTATTCAATATGAATCTCTTGAAATTAAAATGATCAATACATTGTCATGAGTTTGTGTTAAATCTTCTTCTTTTGACTCGCCTAATCTACAAGAGCACCTACAGTGACGCACACTGAGTGATGCAGCCAGTGGTTTTCTGTACAAGCTAAGTTAGTCACTGCCCTCTTGTGTCCACAAACTGTAGGTAAATATGATACCAGTACATGTTCTTATTCTTCTCAAATTCTGCAATAAAAGCTGAAACTTTCAGATAACCGGACAGCATCACCTCATCAGAGAAGTCTCATTGTGCTGCAGTTTGTAAAATGATAAACCTTGACGAGGTACAGTATCAGTCATGATGAAAACCTACCTTGAGAACTTTTTCTGCTGTCAAAACAACTGAAAGAGAAAGTAAGTATTCACTTTTAAGAAAATGTTTGATCATGTTTTGGACACATAAAAATGACGCAAGATATCAAATCTGTTACCATTCCTGGACTTTAAGTCTCTGTGGATCACCTTGACGGGGGCCTCTGAGTGTAAATAGTGTATTCCTAAAGCAGAAATAGACATTTTGTAAGGGAGATCACTGGAAACTACTACATAAACTGGCAGCTCTGATTTACCATATGAAATATAATGCATCTTTAAACTGATAATGTGAAGAGAGACCCCATAATGTCTGAAATACTGCATGTAAATATAAGGAATTTATATATAAGGAATAAGGAAGACTCGTCTTTTAAAAAAAAAATACCATGTCTACTTACACTGCCTACACAGACTAAAGCACAAAGAAACACATTACCATTGTCGACATTGTCATGGCTTGGATTTGCTGTTTTATTTTGTAGTCCTCTCCGTGTGTCATGTTTTGCTTTTCACTTCCTCTCTTTGTCCTTTTCCGCCCTTTTTTCCTGTCACCCCTGTGTCTTATTAGTTAATCACTGCCTGTGTATTTAAGCCTGTACCGTCCTCTCACTCTTTGCCGGTTCATCTGTTCCTGTCCTGGTGTCAGTCCTGTTCTGTTTCCTCTGTCTCAGATTTGCCCCTGCCTGCTCCTTTTGCTGCTTTTTGTTGACTGCCCTTTGTATTTGCATAATGGCCATTTGGACATGTCTTATTAAAAGCTTGCTTTTTGTTTTGTAACCTACCTGCGTTTGGGTGTTTAGACAGCAACAAATGAAGGCTCAAAACCAGTAACCAAGCAGGCAGCCTTCCTTTGTAAATCTGTTTATACTTGCAAAGCAAAGACTGTTTGTTGTACCAATATTTCCGCTGTCAATCTGGTTTTCAGACCTCAGACAGCAAAATCACTGTGGTACTGCTGTTTAATCGTCCCTCCTAGGCTTTTGATATGAATTATCATGATATGTTCAGATTCTTACAAATAAACTGACTTTACTAAGGCTACTTGTGGCTAGTATGCAAAACTGACATTTCTCATTGGGCTGTAAACTATATACCTTTTTCAAGGTACACAGTGGAATGAAAACTGATGGTTGCCATACTGTGAACTTTATCTACAGTATTGAATCGTAATATATATTTATGTCATCTGAAATAAAAGTATTTCTACTCTATATGAAGTTTTATGTCTGTCAGGAGAATATATATCTATATAGATATATGATAAAGATATGTTTTCAAATTATAGTGTTTGCTCAAACAAAAAGGTAATTGTAAATTATACTAATCACAATAATTGTAAAATTCTGTATCCCGTGATACTGTGAGACTGTGTTATTTTCTGAGATGGTAATTGTACCATTTAAACCCTAATTCTTACCATTTAAACAGGTGTTCCTCAGGGTTCAATGTTTGGTCTTCTCCTTTTTAACATTCTATATGTTAACCTCAGGTTGTATCAGTTTATTATTGTTTTTATTTGTCTGCAAATAAAAAACTACATAATGGACAGATGTCAAAAGATTTGTTCTTGTGCTTGATAGTTTTGACTAAATCCAAAAATAAATCTAAAGTTTTTTCAAAAGAGAGAACGATTCGTACATAATTGTGGCAATGTATCAAAATTATTTTAAATTAGAAATTAGAATCAGTCTCTGGCTTGCTGATTGGTTAGTTATTTCCTGTTTTATTTTGTTGTTTTATTTCATCTTTTGTGTTGTTGTCACTTCCTGCTTACCTTTCTCAGTGTTCTGTTTCCCTCTCTGTTTCATACCATCCTCGTTAGCACTGCCCTGCTCCCAGTGACTCTCCACCTCATCCCCTCATTAGTTTAGTTTGTATTTAGGCCTGTATTGTTCCCCTCACTCTTTTGACACTTTGTCTGTATCTTGTGTCTCTGTTGTACCTCGTGTTCCTTCCTCTTAACTCAGCGCTTCCTTGGTTTGAGCTTTCATTGAAATTTTGCATTTTTACAGTTCTTTGTTCTCAGTTTTGCCCCTGCCTGCTCCATCTGTTTTTGTAGCCTTTTGTTGCCAGCGTTTGTGCTTTGACTTTATATTTCATTTTTAATTTCTGGACTTGAGCCTTATTTAATATAGATCTCTTTTTGTTTGTTTACCTGCCTGCCTCCTTGTGTCTAACGTTTGGGCTCCTTTTTGTTAACCGTAATAGTATCTTGGACTGTGGGGCAATAAACTCAAAGTTTTCAAGATACAGAACATGTTTTATTAAAAAGGATGCCAAACAGTTGTTCTAGACTTAATTTCTTCTACCCTGAAGACATAGTTCATCCACATATTTCACTTAATTAAAATTGGTTAAAAAATGGAGCTTTATACACAAGCAACATTGCCTCCTCCTTATTTATAAAGCCCTGACACACAAAATACCTAGCCTCTCTTTAGATATAACATTTAGCTCTTAAAATTTTAGATGTCCTTCCAATATTTGCTGCATTGGTAAAAATATTTGTTGGATTTCATCATCAGCCACATGTGAAACCTATTGTTATTTTGTAAATCTCTCTACAACAAACAAACAAATCCCTTCATCTCAGTGACTTACCCCAGCAGAAAATAAAGGTTCATTAATCTATATAGACACTGTTATTCAATAACATAATAAAGGAGATAAATAATTTCACGTTTACCTCTGGCAATCTCTACAGCCCATGTCATGATCTGTCCCATGTCCATTTCCTCACTCTCATCACTGGAAAGGTAATCATACAACGATCCGCCGCTGGCATACTCTGTGGAGGAGAGTGAGATAGTTTGTATCATTGGGATCCGACTGACAGGTTGTGATGGTAAAACATCTTACAGTGACAAAACTGTTCTCTAGAGGCGTTACATTGTCCATATGAGTGCAGTATGTGGGAGCATTACGTGAAAACAATTGAAAATTGAAATTCTGCCAGAGGACAGCTGGAAGCCGACTGACGGCGTCTTGTTTACAGATTGCTTCTGTCACTGTGGCCGTGGGTGAGCTCGATTTATCTCAGTGTAACTGAACATTATGAGCCTGCCTGTTCCCACAGGAGCCCACAGCTTATCAAATCTATCAAAAACAGAAAGTAATAGTCCTTTTGCTTCGCGTTCAAAAGTTTCATACACTTCTTAACCATGTTGCCTTTTGCAACATCCACCTCAAACGACAGTCCAAACAATGGAAATAAAGCTTTGATAAAGCATGTTGAACAGGCAAAACAACATTTTTCTATCTGCTAACTCGAGAGATAAAGGGCTTGAATGAAGATAAACAAGCGCTATCATACCAGCTAAAACAGCAGGAAACCTCTGTTTGTGCATAATAACCCAATTATGTTCCAACACAGCAATGTAAACATGCACCGGCACCAAGACAGGAGTCTAATTAACAATCATAAAATACAACAATGCTTTTTTTTTTGTTAGTATGAGCCTGAGTTTTGTGTGGCTTTTCTGTAGCATCACTGGCCGACAGCAAGCATACAAACTCGTGTCTTAAATTAATCGCAGCCACAAATACGCTGAACTTGCTTCACCTGTGTGGGCAAGTGAAGACTCGCCTGCTTCTGTACTTTGCACCAACCACATTCCACAGATAATAAAGCTACATGTAATCCTGCTGTAAGCTTTACTTTCGCTTGAGTGCCATCCACCTCCTCCAAAGAGAATTAGTCTAATGTAGATGAGTTTATGTATCTCACACTGAACTGTACCTTTACCCCCAAACAATAACAAAGCTCAATTAACTGGGTTTATGATGCTGCTGACTGACATCAGATATTGTTAAACAGGCGTAGATATCGGCTGTCAGAAAGAGGGAACTCCCCAGCCTGAAGCTGTTCAGTCTGTCAACACACAGAGGAAATTTATAACAGAGTTGATGAATGTGGACACGGCATGCTCAGGTTGGCAATAAACCTTTTTCCTGTATCTGGTGTTAATTAGATTCTGCTTTGATAAATAGAGACACAAACCAGCACCTTGACAACAAAACCTTTCTCTTTCACAGCTGTAAAATACTACAGGGGCTGCTGATAAGGTGCCATGTGCTGTGACTTCTCCTCTATTGTTCAGCTCCAGTTCTGCGGGACATTGCTCTAAAACTGCAACATCCACTGAACTGTTAATGATTTCTGCTTCTTTTTCTAACAGCTTGTTAAACCTTTCACACAGCTGTTATGGTAAATTATGTTGGTATAATGTTAAACACAAGTGCGGACACCAAGCACAGATTTAAAATCAGTGTCTTCTGGGCACAAAGATCTCGATCTTCTTCCTGATGAGGAAAAACCTGTTTCAGTCATGTTGGCTAATTTACACTGTGATAATATGTTGAAACACAAATGCTTTAAAGGAGACCGATTATGCTATTTGGCTGTTATCTTTCCTGACTTTATTTATCCATGTGAGAGAGGAACATCTGTAGGTGCAGATTTTGACCTTTTTAGCCTTCAAGATCTTCTATATGCACAGATATCTACACAAAAATACTGAAGGCAGGAAACAAGATGAAAAAGCATAATAGGTCACCTTTAAAAACAATTCAGAATGTTGCTTTTTCTATTTTTTTTAAGAATATTTTGTTTCATCTGGTCTCAAGTGTCCTACAGTTCTCTTAATTTTGTATGATTTGGACAACACAATACGTTTTACCAAACTCAATTCTGCTGCTTTCAAAACAGAATTTCTGATTTGATCCCAGTTTTTAAGCTTCTTACTGTCATTTAAAGTGTTTTTACTGTTTAATTGTTCAATTGTTTATCATTGTATTAAAGCCTCAAGTCATTAACCCTTTTAAGCTTGTTGAATTATTTCTAAGTGAGGCCAATTCAACCATCTTATTTTGATCATTGAATATACTGTTATGTAACAGGACCCCTGCTTGTGGGAAAGAAACAAGTCACTGTACTGTATTAGACAACATGGTCCAAAACACTTTAGATTCAGCGTGGACAGGGCTTGTTTTTATCAGCTTCACTGACCAATGGAACAAAGAACATCTGCGTTAAAGTCACACTGTGGGATGTTGCGTATTGTCCACATGATAGAAGGAAGTGATTCTCACGGTTCAGGATGTGAGCTTCTGCTTCTTACACTCTCTTTTTCCTCGAAGGAGAACAAACTTTTTGATGGTACGGACAAGACGTTAAATCTAGAGAAGCTGTGGGGAGTCACCTCAAACAATGTCACAGACCTTTCAATAACAGCATTGTCAAACATAAATTATACTTCTCAGTCCAGTTCAGCTTTTGATATAGTGTCAGTAAACATGTTAAGATGCCTGTAACACAGCTTCCTGTCTACACCATGTACACTGAGCTGTTTGTACTGTAAGGTTGCCCATTAGTCCTCTGTTCTTTAATGGAAAGAGTCTATTTTGTTTTGCTCTTCCGAAAGAAGGAACGGTCTTCATTTGTGCAGCTGCAAATTAAGTCACTAGCGGTGAAATAACTGGAAAATTATTGCCGCCAATTTTGGAAAAAATATAAATTGTTTAAATGAATTAATAATAATTTAAAAAATAATTAAAAAACAAGGTGAGGATCTGCAAATTTTATTGTTGCAAATAGGAGATCTTTGCATTAGCGACTGATGGTCGAACGAAACACAGAGCTTGAGTATGTTACCTTGGGTTCTGGCAAATGTGATGCCTGTTTGTCCACTAATTTATGGCATCTTACAGACTAAACAAGCCATTAATTAAAAAAAATAAAAATAACTAACAGATCAACTGTAATTGTAAAAGCAAGACAGTAGATCTACAGTAGAAGTGACATGACATCTCCACAGGATGACCTCTAGATTCCTGCCTGATGAAAGTTTGTGCAGAGGCATCGTGGGCCCCTTGAATACATGCGCTTTATTCTTCTCAGCCTCTAAACTAGACACAAAAACAAACAGGGGCACACAACTACTGTACCCCTGTGTGCACTTCCTGAACCCTCTGGCATTCACGGATGCTTCCATAGAAACCTCTGCACCATTCAGTGTTGAGCAGAATGCAACTGGTGCAAGCAGATTCAGCTGCTGCGCTTTCTATTAGGGTGGAGCCCGTAGGCTCTGTTGCACACCAATTATTATTTAAACATAATATATGTACGGTCGGTATGTATTTGAAAAAACTTACCAGTGACGATTCCATAGTTGGGAGCCTCAACAATTGCACCATAGAACTGGATGATGTTGCGGTGGCTGAGGACACTAAGGATTTCAGCCTAGTTAATGAACACACAAAGAGAAAACATTATTTTTTCCTGATAATGGTGGTTGTTAGTCAAATGTCTGATTATCTACAAAAATTGTGACGCAATACACCAGTACTGATGATAATCATGATAATAAAAAATTCAACATATATCATGTTAGTAATTTACATATGAACACTATGTTAATCCAGAGCAGATGGCAGACCTTGTGGATCCTTTGTTTGTCAGTTCCCCTTGCTGCTTTTTCACCACTTGTGTGTTGAGTGTTATTGTTCTTTTGATTGCAGTAATGTTTACATACTTTCTCCACCTCCCTAATCTTGTATGTTTGGTGTAATTTATTTACAAAGAGAGACAAAGAGACAAAACATTCACAATAATCATGTAGTTAGAATGTGATATCTAAGGTATCTAAGGTAAGGTATGCTAAGGAGGTATCTCTCACTCAGCCAAAGCTTCTTTTTCTTCATTATAACCTCTAAATAAAAAGTTTTCATATTGGTTCATATTATACACTTATAACATTATACCAATATAATTGACATAGGCCACTAATGGACCAATTGATCAGGTTCTGGTATAATGTTTACCATACTCACTCTCAAACTAGCACAGAACTCAACATGAAGTACAGCTGAGGCTCATGGGAATGTCAAGCACTTGGTTGGAAACCAAAGTGTCGGACAAAATAAAATTCAGACCTGGAGATGGCACTAGACAAAAAGGTTAAGGACCGGATGTGAATGTTTGTGCCACATTTCGGGGAAATGCATCCGAACGCTGTTGAGACATTAATGAAATAATCTTGTGACAACCCCACAGGAAAACTCAAGAGACGACCAGGGTCTGCATCAATCTTCTGGGGACCATGAATGGCTTGGCAATATTTTGTGCTAACCCATCCACCACCAGATATTGAAATATTTTAGGATAAGTGAGAACTTCGACCTGCTGGTGGCGATAGAGAATGAATTATTAGGTTCATCAAAGTCTTTATGATTCATCCTCTGGGAAACAGGAATATCAAATTCCATGGCAAACTACAACATAGTCATTTAGAGCGATATATTTTCGATGTATATTTTTGCCATTGTGAATGAACCTAATAGATAAAACAATGCTCAGGGTCATTATAATTACTAAGAGTTCAATTAAGTATCAGTGAGGCTCTTCTGTCATTGACACATATCACTAAAAAACACAAATGTCAGCCTCATGATGGTGCTAGAAAAGTCATGTGATCAACAGAGTCAGCAGTATTCATCCTTTCAGGGCCATGTATACATGATCAGCTATCAATAACAATCCAAGTAGCTGCTGACATACACTACTTGAAATTAGTTAGGGATATTGGGATATGGGTGCATATGTGCATGGATATGCAATGCAAGTCTAATGCAATGTGTCGCACTCTTTTGGGGGGACCAAAAATATTCACAAAACACAAAATTAAAATTCAGATATGTCACAGAATAAACAATCATGTGAAACACTAAAATATCCCAAACTTATCCTGAATAATATAGTCAGTCTAGACAGACAGGCAGACATAGCTGCTAGTGTAGCTACATACACATTGTAAAGGGGTAAGAGTACATATAAATATATATTTTAATATAACATACAGCTCAGACAGACTATTGTAAAACCTGACAAAACCATTGAATTATAGCCAAACACTATAATTAAATGAACAATTGCTTCAGTGTGAAAGGATTACATTATTATTTTCACTGAACAATCTCCTCTCCAACACTTGAGTGAAGTTGAATGGATATCTGTGATCTTTTACAATTTCATAAAAGAAAAACGATGAATAATTTTCTGAACATCTTATCACAGGCCAACCAATGTTATACAATTTCCCTGAAACGATTTCAAAGATAATTCTTTTTTGTCTTTGAGACAATGAGCCCGAGCTTTCAAAGAGATCTCAAGAGCCAAATACATTCTTTCACTTGGCAATAATGTTTTTCTTTTGCTGCACATTTTCTAAGAGAGGGGGAGTATAATGACCATGAGTGATGGGTACAGAAGTCACCACATCTCCCCTAAATGGGGTAGCAATTAAAATGATTACTACACTGACAATTAAAAAGTATATGAAAAGCCAGAGCAATTATGACTCCTACCTCGTTTTCAATCTTGAGCAGCTTTTTCACTGCCACCTCTTTGTCCTGGGAGATCCACCTGGCTCGGTACACACTTCCGAAGCTGCCTCCGCCGCAGTTCTCGTAGAAGTGGATGTCATCAAACTTGATTTGCACGAAGGAGGCGCTTGGAGACAACATCTCATAATGACACTCCGCAACAACTCGGCTTCTGAGGAGGATCACAGGGGAAGGAAGGAAGCCTGGTTCGCTCAACAAAGTCCTCTGATGGTAAAACAAACTTTAGACTCCTGCTTCGAGAGAGGCTAGACGAGACTCCCACATGACCCGAGAGAGGCCACTGAGCCATTGGCTGATTGTGGTGTCAGTGTGATATCCCTGGTTTTAGCCCCTGTCTCTGCTCCTGTCCTCATCATCAGCACCGGTAAGCAATGAGCTCAGATTCTGCTTGTATAAGGACGATGGCATGCCTGGTATGCTGTGATCGTACAGCCAAAGTCACAGACTTTTTACAGCCCGGTTCACTGTGTTCAGTACAAGTAAGGCCACAAGCAGGGAGAGTAAAAATAAATGTGATGATAAACATGTCTGTAAATGGAGAAAACCCTCGTACTTTCTTCATCTTTACAACTAAAAAACAAGCTCTTCCCGCCTGTGGTCAGGGTTAAAAATGTAATGCTTCCAAGCTGGAGTGCACATGGATTGATTATCATATCCTTTTGTTTGTCCGTAACAGCATAAAAGCATCTTGTAAAGAAATAATCCCATCATTACAGGAAATTGTAGCTATGTTATTGTTCGTACGTTTCCCATTTACAGCCGAGCAATTACGGCTTTTAAAAGGCTGTTACCTGGGTCTTCATTGGGATTGCTATCCGTCCCAGCGGGAAATGCCTCCATTGTCACAAAGGGGAGCCATTGCTTTCTGCTGATTTACTTGTATTCATGCTATACTTAGCCTCACAGCAATCTGCTCAGCGGATCAGCCCACAGTATTGTCTGGCCACTCAAGAGGCCAGGGTTACTGGGATATGGCAGCACTCTTGCTCTCGCCTCCTGCCAGCTCACTCTTAATAGCAAACAATAACAGTCTGGTGGCCATACATCAAACCACAGGTAGGTACTGTAATCAAACTGAACGGAAGATAAATAAGATAGCTTCTATTTCACATCCTCACATCCGTCAGCAGCATGGAGATCTACACATCCAGATGTTGATATCACAGTCCTCTAATCAATGATCTGACAGTGCATGACTAGATATTGATCATGCTCTGTGTGGCAGAGATTTTAGGGGATCCTGTGTCTTTCGAAAAAAAACACAAAGAGGGCACCACATGTTTTTCGAAAAAACAAACACAGGATGCTCCTCTGGTATATATAATATAACAAAGTTAAATTCATACTGCCTTTCAATAAGGTGGGAATCTTGCACCAATATCCCGCCTTGCCCTCTAGTTACAGAGGCGGAATGCAGTTTCGTTCTGCCTCTGATCCTCAAGCGGAGGCAGCCGCAACAGTGGCGAAATGACCTCTGTGTGCAACTTTCCAGACCAAACAACAGTAATGTGGAAAGAGGTAGAGTCTTCCGCAGCCTGTCTGAGGGAAAACAAATGTAGAATTTATACATTGAAAAGTTGCTGTCACCATTCTCTGTCACACTTTACGCCCGAAAATCAGCGTCTTTCGCCAACAGCGAGAGCTAGGCGTCAATGGTTGTTTGCTGGCGGTGATTTAATGATGAAAAGTCACGTGACTATGGCCGCCCTTCCCACAGTGAACTTCTGAACCTGGAAAACAGCATCCCTCTACGCTATTTACTGATGGCGATTATGTGATGTAATTTAGAGCAAAAAAACCCATATCTCTGTCTGTCGCCTTCCATGATGCGCGGCGGGTCAGGATCTCAGTCACGACACTTTATAACAGCATCAACGTTGTTATAAACAGTCGGCAGACACGTGTTTGGATTTACAGATGGACACCGACAGAAACAACACAGATCTCAACGTTATGACGTGTGCCGTCACGCCTATCTTGGTTCCGCAATGCCGGCACGCTGTATGAAAATGACACACTGGAGCGGCTTTGGTGGTTCAGTGTGAACAAACAAAGGTGGCGTGAAGGCGCGCTTGGGAAATCTCTGTCTGGAAAGTACTAAAGTCTCATTTGGGACGCCCCCACCCACCTCCTATATGTGGTGCCCTCCATTTGTCATTTCACCCCTACCCCTCAAACATCCTGAGTCCGCCCCTGCTGTTTATAAAGACATAATGCACTGAAATCATTCAACAGTATTGAAACTGAGAAAGCAAAGGGCAAAGTTGTACAAAATCCAGAACTGCTACATCAGTCCTGCCTATAAACTGCGTCCAACAGCCCCGAAACAGCAGTGAGCGTGTACTAATACCCTGTGTATTATCACAACAACAACAACACACACTCGCATTCTCCGGCCTGCCTCAACACTGGGCATATCTACATGGATGCCACTCAGCTGCCATGTGAATCTCTCACTTTCACTCTCAGTTTTAAGCATATACCGCCACACACACGCGCAGCTACATACCAGCGTTCAATTTGAAGTTTGGGGCTTAAGAGCAGCTCGTCGTCGGTCACAGGTAGCAGATAACAGAAAATAAGGAAAGCAAGATTTCTAGAGAAGTCAGAGTTCCGGGAAATCTCATGTGACGTTTGAGGATTTCTCCACTCACTCCGCGGCTGTTTTACTGGTTGCACAACTTCTTCCCGCAGCAGCAGAGAGCAGCGAGCCGGACTGCGCTGCTCTCAGACGGGCTGCATCCTGATAACAACAGCGCCCCCTGCTGGAGAAAACAGGGACAGGCCCAGTGGTCCTATCTGGAGGTTCTGCTGGCCTATTCTGTCCTCCGCACGTCCCCCCGGCACAGTATCACTGAAACAACACTGTAGCTTTTATTCTTTTGACAAATATTCTCTTGTCCACTCACAGTTTGTTTAATTCCATTTCATACACTGTATAAAACACTTTTTGCCCACATCTTCGTCTGTTTTAAGTGATGCGCAAATACATCTCGCTCAGTTGACCCGTACAGATGTGGAAAGTAATCAATTACATTCGCTAAAATACTGTACTGTACTCAAGTGTGATTTTGAGACATTATTCTGCTGTACACTTACACTCAGAGGTAAGATTTGTACTTTCCGACCGTGAATTCATATTTTGTAGCTTAAGACTTAATGTACAAAACTCACTGCTTGGCCATTTTATTAGATACAACAATACAGTTTGATTCAACCCCATGAAACAGATGTGCAACAAAATATACATTTAAGATCATAATGTTCAGCAGGGTTTTTTTACACTGTCAGGTGTTGATTAACCGATATGTTTATTGCTGTGTAGTCATTCTATAATATCGTAAATACCTCTCTGAAAGTGTCGATCAAAAATGAACATTATCATTTAAGATTCAAGCTGAATGTAACCGTCAATATGCAATACAGGGTTGTATAATGACATGTATGTTTGTATTACCCCAAGTGACATACACAGTAATTCAATAATAATGATAATGATAATAATAATAATAATAATAATAATAATAATAATAATAATAATAATAATAATAATAATAATAATAATAATACGAGCCTAAGCCTGAAGAAAGGAGCTGCTCTGTAGTCTGGAGGAACGCAGCAGATACTCCTGTTTCTTTTGCCGGAGGCCAAAATGTAATAGATTGCATTAGGTCGTAATTATAATGTGCTTCTTAACCATGTCCATGAGCTGTTTACACATCAGTAGTAATGTAATAGTACAATATGTAAATATAACCCTGAACTGTTCTGCCCTCATGTAAGTAATTTTACTTTTTTTATTTCTAATACAATGCTAGTTTAGTTTCATATATGTTCTTCTGTATAATGTGACCTTCTGTTTCATAGTCACAGAAGGTACTTTGACTAAGTCAACAATACAAATTATCCCATATGTTCCTGGAAGTTAGAAAATGGGCTGACAAAAAAGATTAAATCCCCCTAAAATCCCATAAATCACTGGATCACTAACTCAATCGTGAGTAATACTGACTGCGGTTGGAGGTTTTTGTCTCCTTCTATTGCTCCTGTCCTTCTCACCTCTCAGATGAACATACCATGATTACAAATACTGTATTGGTGAACAATAACATACATCACACACATACATCTAAAATATTTAATACTGAATGCACACAAGAGTTTTTCAGACATTTACTGTATCTCAGACCTGTAAAGAGAAATGTGCTCACGTGAATAAAAAGTCAAACAATCTTAATAATTGTCTGCATGCTGAGGTCAAAATAAATATTTGTATACAGTTTACAACACTTAAGATTCTCACAAACTTAAATATGTATAAATATTGTTTGATACAAAAGATACGAAACAGCTGAATATCAGGAATAAAGAGACTTTGCATTCTTAAGCGTCCGCGTCACATAGTGTTTACATCTGAAATGTTAATCTGATGAATGAGATCCCCAAAAGATATAATTTCTTCTGCTGTCGCTCTTGTTTGACTTGAAGATGATGGAGGCGATATCTGCAGCACAGTGATATGAGAGGTACTTCACCCAGCAACAATTACTGTTGTTAAAATACTACAAATTACTGTAATAAAAGGCTTAACAAGTCAGGCGACGGCGTCTGAAACAATATCTCATTATTTGACTCGTCGTTAGGTCCTCCATGTGATTGCCTGTGTTGGAGTGAATTCATCCCAACACAAGCACATGTCATGTTGTGACGCAGCATCAGAGTGTAACATCTTCCTTCCCTGAGTGGTTTCAAGACCTGCGGGGCTCAAGTCTGTGAGAGAGCTGAGTTAGGGTCCTTTGGTTGTCGATCACGTGGAGCTGACGCACATAAGTCCGAACCTCTGGGTGGTTCTTGCTGGCCACGGGTGAATCTGGACCTGATTAAGTTGGAATAACGAGTAAAGATTGTAGTTAAATGATTCTCCTACAACATCAACAGAGAAAACTATTATACATAATGCATTAAAGTATTATTTGTTGTCGAACTTGTATGATGAATGCACTTACTGAATGGTTGGCTCCGACAGTATCTCACTATCTTCACTGTGTTTGCGATCATCCGCTGAAAGACAAAGAGCTACAATCAGCAACACACATACACAATTAGCCAGTGATGGAATGGAACTAAGTACATTTACTCAAGTACTGCACCTAATTATGGCATTATTAAACCTGGAACCTATATTTACATGTTTTGGTGCATAAATGATTCATACTTACCAAGAATCGGTCCAGTAGATCTCGTCAGCTGGCTGCGATGTAATCCTTTGGGTCAACACTGACTGTTAAATTAGCATCCACTAAAAGTGCTGAGGTCTACCAACATTACAGAAAATATTCCTACCGAGACAGACTTTTTTTGTTTTGTTTACAGAAACAGAAGTCTCATTGAAAAAGAAGCCTACCTGTGAAATCTTGCAAGAGGTGAGTTGTTGCGTGAAGACAACAGTGGGAATGTAAGTCAGAGAGAGGAGTTTAGAGTTTAGCTGTAGGATCTGCCAGCAAGAATTTAGTTTAGTTTAGAAGTCATAGCTGAATAATTTTAGGGCGAGACTCCTTTTTTCTTTAATCAACTAAGGCCTTTCTTAATAGGAATTGTTTCCTTAATGTTGCCATACACTTAGAATAACAACCTCAGTCTGTCAGTGGCAGAAAAAAGCACTTTTAGTGGATGTAACTTTGACAGCCGCAGTTGCTCCAAAGGATTACACTTCAGTCATTGCAGCTGCCAGTTGAGGTAATCTACTGGACGGATTTCTAAACTTTTGGTAAGTTACAGTCATTCACACACCAAAACATGTAAATAAAGGACCCACGTTAAAAAATACTGGAATTTCACTTGAAGTACAATACAGGCCATTTGCTGCTACTTTATACTTCCACTTTACTACATTTTGGAGGCAAAAATGTTACTTTTACTCCACCACAGTTATTCAATAACTCTCGTTACTAGTAACTTTGCAGATTGCATCATTAGGGCTAAAGAAGCACATTTATGAATGTATTTATTTAATTGGAAATCTGATAAAAGAACCATTGATTCCAATAAGTGGGACAACACTGAATATTTGATACATAATCGGCCAACAGTAAATATAGCGATAATTTAGATACACTTATACTCAAGTATGATTTTTGGGTGTTTTTTTATGACACTGCAATAAGCTGTTGGGCTAAACAAAGATTTAAACCAACTATTTGACCTTCAGAGCCTCACCATTTTCTCAAAATTGACCAAATTGTCGACACACGTCTTGTTTCCCTCATGTGTAAATGTCATGTCTGGAAGAAAAACAAGGTAAGACAAGTGAGAGAAAAAGGGAAGATGAATTGTTTCAGAGGTTAAAGATGTTGAAGGAGAAATTCAGCAGTAGAACAACTTTGATGTACAGGTCAACATGATGTTATCACATGAACGACTTTGACCTTTGATCAGCAGCGGCATGAAGGGAATAATCGGAGCCTCCAGCTTGGCGACTGTCAGCCGGTATGCCCGGTGGTTCCTGGACGGGTCCTGTGGAAACAATCACACTGTTCTGAGATTTACCGTCGCTGTGTTAATCAGATCCATCACTGTCCTGGCTGGGGTGATGCTGCCAAACCCACGCATACTCACAGCTGACGGCGCAAGAGTCCCTGTTCAACTTACCATCATGTTCTCAAATTCCACGTAAAACTTCTTGAACTTGCTGGGAAGTTTCTGCGGAAAAACGGACAACACAAAAAGTTAACCTGCTGTCAGGAGAAGAATATTATGTATGCAGACAGGTACCCACCTCCCAGGTCTGATTCAACCTGCACACTGCTGGGTTACTTAGTCCCATAATGACAGCAAAGAAGGCGTTCAGATTCCTGTACTCCTTACAGCTATGACAGAAACATGAAAAGGTAAGTTAGAGCTGTGAATAAAGGAAACTGAAAGCTTGAAAAGAAGAAAAAAAAACATCCACTTACTGGGCGGCAATCTTGATGAACTTCTTGAGAAGCTGCACCCTCTTGCTGAGCTGAGAACACAGACACACCTCTGTGATCACCCAAAACTGAATCTCATTAAACCTCCTTAGGAACAGGTCCAGGTTCACCGTGGTTTTCTTCATGTTTTGCCTCCCAAATGTGTGGTAGATAAGTTCAAGCTGTTGGAAACCAAAGACAAACACATCTGAACTTCTTGTATACAGGATAGTTGATCAACTTAATGTAAACAAAAAACATGGTAACTTTAATTAAGGGTATGACATCAAAGCAGGTGTCTTATTGAATAATAAGATATTAAGAATCAGTTCTGCTAAATGGCTCCTGGTCTTACAGTCATACCTCATGGACACAGTGAAAAAGCTCCCAGTCGTAGGAAGTCATGTGGAAAGCCACGTCCTTGGAGCTCATTAACTCAAAGCTGGCCAACAGCCCTGTAGCAGGACCCTCCTGTTCGGGTAAAGGGGTCTAGAAAACAAAAAAAAACAAACAGCCTTTCTTTTATAAGATAATCATGTCAGCCAACGTTTCGGGAATGCGTGTATAACAATTAAAAAAAATTATGCTAAGAGTCATGCATCTTCTTGTGACATGAATGTTAGCCACAATTCATTACACTATCCCTTTTGCACTTTACATGCATATTTACATATATATAAAAAGATTCACATACACAGATATAAAATAATCTGCACATTCACAATGTTGTTTAAAAGGTAGCTGGATCCTAAAAGCATGGAAGACAATTTTATAGAAAGAATGTGAAAAAAAGTGTTTTTATAGCAACAGATTTCCGAGACATACAGCTACACATAGAGTTAAGTGAACCCTCTTTTATGGGAGAAATTAACCCACCAACGAATCCAACTGATCCCTCCGGCAGGCAAACAGTCGTCCGTTTATACTGAGTGTGGAGAAAACTGAAACATCGTTGGGCTTGAAGATGACTTTGTCTGTAGAACAACAGCATAACACACAAGGGTTAAAAAAATGTTGAACTTGTAATTGTCTTTTTATAGATAATATTGCATACCATCAATTTAAAGTAATGTTATATCGTTCTATAATACTGCAGAAACACAAAATCACACACTTATCACATGAAACGTGAACATTGAAATATCTATATATAACTGTTGGATTACTGCATGTTGTAAAGAAACTCATGCTTCCCAGATGATGTCTCCTATAGACCCTGTTGATGCCCTGAGCATTAGTTTGACACTTCTATTGTTTTAGTGAGACGTCTAAACGACAACATGATAAATTACCACGATGGTCCGCCAACAAGGATAAATTGAAATTAATAACTTTGCGACCCATTTTACATTGTTATCTCGCACCACCACTTGTAAAAAAAACTCACAAAACATTCCCATGAGCAGCAACTTCATGTGCCGAATGATAGCATGCTAAAATAAGATAATGAACATCCATCCATTGTCAACCCCTTATCCAGAATCGGGTTGCGGGGGCAGCAGCTTCAGTAGCGAGTCCCAGACATCCCTTTCCCCGGCCACATTGGCTAACTCTGACTGGGGAATCCCCAGGCGCACCCAGGCCAGAGAAGAGATATAATCCCTCCACCTGGTCCTGGGTCTACCCCTAGGTCTCCTCCCAGTTGGACGTGCCAGGAACACCTCCCTAGGAAGGCGCCCTGGTGGCGTCCTCATCAGATCCCCGAACCACCTCAACTGGCTCCTTTCCACGCAGAGGAGCAGCGGCTCTACTCCGAGTCCCTCCCGGATGGCTGAGCTTCTTACCCTATCTCTAAGGGAGACCCCAGCCACCCTGCGAAGAAAACCCATTTCGGCCGCTTGTACCCGCGATCTCATTCTTTCGGTCATGACCCATCGCTCATGACCATAGGTGAGGGTGGGGACGAAGATTGACCGGTAGATCGAGAGCTTTGCCTTTCGGCTCAGCTCCCTTTTCGTCACAACCGTGCGGTGAAGCACATGCAACACCGCACCCGCTGCTCCGACTCTCCTGTCAATCTCACGCCCCATCATCCCCTCACTCGTGAACAAAACCCCGAGGTACTTGAACTCCTTCACTTGGGGCAAGGATCCCCACCTGGAGTAGGCAATCCACCGGTTTCCTACTGAGAACCATGGCCTCAGATTTAGAGGTGCTGATCCTCATCCCTGCCGCTTCACACTCAGCTGCAAACTGATCCACTGAGCGTTGTAGATCTACAGCCGATGATGCCATCAAGACCACATCATCCGCAAAAAGCAGTGATGCGATCTTAAGGTCACCGACCTGTAACCCCTCCATACCACGACTGCGCCTCGAAATCCTGTCCATGTAAATCACAAACAGGATTGGGGACAAGGCACAGCCTTGGCGGTGGACAACACCCACTTGGAACAAGTCCGACTTACTTCCGAGTATACGCACACAGTTCTTGCTTTGAGAATATAGGGATTGGATGGCCCTGAGCAGGGACCCCCTCACCCCATACTCCCGCAGCACCTCCCACAGAACATCTCGGGGGACCCGGTCGTACGCCTTCTCCAGATCCACAAAACACATGTGGACTGGGACTGGACTTGTACTCCCAGGCCCCCTCCAAGACCCCTGCCAGAGTAAAGAGCTGGTCCGTTGTTCCACAACCAGGACGGAATCCGCATTGTTCCTCTTCAATCTGAGGTTCGACAATTGGCCGGACCCTCCTTTCCAGCACCTTGGAGTAGACTTTCCCAGGCAGGCTGAGTAGTGTGATACCTCTGTAATTGGCACACACCCTCTGGTCCCCTTTCTTAAAGAGTGGGACCACCACACCTGTTTGCCACTCCTTCGGCACCGACCCCGACCCCCACGCAATGTTGAAGAGGTGTGTCAACCAAGACAGCCCCTCAACACCCAGAGCCTTCAGCATTTCTGGTGGTATCTCATCGATCCCTGGGGCTTTGCCACTGTAGAGTTGTTTGACTACCACAGTGACTCCACCCAGGGAAATCGGCGACGATACCCCATCATCCTCCAGCTCTGTCTCCATTACAGAGGGTGGCTGAGTGGGATTCAGGAGGTCACCAAAGTACTCCTTCCACCGCCCTATAACCTCCTCAGTCGAAGTCAGCAAGGTCCCATCCCCGCTGTACACAGCTTGGATGGTTCCTGAGGTGGCGGACAGTTTTCCAGAAGCGCCCTGGCGCCGCCCGAAAGTCCTTCTCCATGGCCTCGCCGAACTCCTCCCACACCCGCTGCTTTGCCTCTGCCACAGCTGCGGCTGCCGCCCTTCGGGCCCGTCGGTACCCCAAGACTGCCTCAGGAGTCCCCCGGGACAACATGTCCCTGAAGGACTCCTTCTTCAGTCGGACGGCTTCCCTGACCACCGGTGTCCACCACGGTGTCTGAGGGTTGCCGCCCCTTGAGGCACCTAAGACCCTATGACCACAGGACACAGCTGCAGCTTCAACAATGGAAGCTTTGAATATCGTCCATTCAGGTTCGATATCCCCAGCCTCCACAGGGATGCTGAACATAATGAACATGCTGAATGTAATAGCTTCGAACATAAGCTTGTTAGCACAGTCATTGGGAGTGGTTAGCATTAGCGTGTAGCTCAAAGCAACTTTTAACAGATACAGTGAGACACAGAGCTGCTGGCTTAGTATCTTTGAAAAAGTAATAAAATAATATTTGTGCAAAAAAAGTGTCCATTATTATTTGACATGGTTAGTTTTCAACTATTATATTAACTATTTTGATAATAAATTAACTGGTTTGTGATTCTCTGAATCCAGCTTATTCAACAGGATTTTTTTTATTGGTTACTTTATGAGTAAATTGATCATCTTCATCATCTTGGACTTTGGGAAAAAGTTTAATCGCTTAATCTAGATTATAATTGAAAGATTGATTGATGATTAAATTATTGTCATTTGCAGCCATAGCTAGTGGCAGCATAGAATGTTCCTCACAACACCAAAGCTCAATGGCTGAGAATACAGCAGCCCATATTAGCTCTGTGATAATCCACTCCAAGCAACACAGAAGCTACAGCTCTGTATTTGATAAGTCAAGGGCGGGTCAAGTGTGGGCGAGTAAGAGCTGCATTAGACACAATGGAACATCACTACAGTATGGAAGCCGCCACCAACACCATCTTGTGCTGAATGTCAAGCTGTTTCAAAGACCATTTGTCACACCTACTGTAGCAGTTTTTCACAGTCAGCAAACACACCGAAAAAGACAGCTAATGTCTCACTAAGTCAGGGGATTAATGAATATAACACTCTGCTCGGACTCTCCCATGTGCTGTCTCCAATCATTTGATTAACACGTAGCTGCCACCGCTCTCACCTCCTGCCGAACTGAGGTTGACCAGGAGCAGGTCCTCCGCTGACCCCAGCTTGTCGGCCACGGCACCGATGACCTCCCTGACTGAGGCGGCCACGGGTGCACGGATCGTTGTGTAGGTGTGGTCGCAGCAGTAGACTTTGAATAGGACTGCAGGTATGAATCAGAGCAAATATGGGATTGTCAGCAGGAAGGGATAAAGGAGTGGTATATTGGAAAGTTAGAAAGAAAGCAGGTCACTGTGAATTGGAGCGGTCATGGGGCAATTTGCAACACAGAAAAGAAAAAAAAAATCCAAAAGAAACAACATACGTTGCTTAATTTTAAGGCATCACAAGAAAATATGGTTAGGATTCACTGGCTTAAAGATTTCTGTGCTTGATAATGTTCAGGCGGAGCTGATAAAATGCCCCGAGGTGAAGAGCAACTACTGACTCATTTCCTTTTGCTTAGATAGAAAGGGAAATGGTTTTGTGGTTTTACATGATGGCAGTAGCAGGTAGCAGCTAAACTTAAAGCATAAAACAAAATCTATCAGTCACTGATGTATTAAGCACCGTATCTTCATTCAGACTGATCAGAGAGGTGAATTGAAGAATGGAAGATAATCCATAAGCATTCTTATAAATGTTACATCAGTTCAATTCAAATTGACAAATTAACTAAATTATGTCTCTTTAGACAAAATGAGAATGGCAGCGTTTCACCCGCTGCCCCAGGATGCTAGAAGCAAAACCACAGGAAAGTTGTGGCTTTCTATTTGTATTTATTCATATCTGACTGAACTATCTGCTCTCAATTTCCATGGAACACATCAACATGTGTTCTGAGTGATCCAATCACAAGTGGACATCTCTAAGAACAGGTGTGAAAATCCCCAAGATGCATGGAGGACCCATTTGAGATCCGATCAATCAGACCACAGGTCAGTCACAGTCAGAGGTGCTGAGAGGTCAGTCTATATAATGGCATCATAGTAAATTGTCCCCAGACTCCCTTATAAAATACACTCAATTTTGTAAGCACTGTGTGGCAACACTATATGAGCCTTTAACAAACTTTGTAACATTACTCATTGAAACATGTGTGAACGTGACATCACTCACTTTCATCACTACTCTTGATTGGCTGACGTTTCTGAAGCTTCTCATCTCCCATACTGAACTGCCGCAGTAGGATTTTGTGCTGTGACAAAGCAGAAGATCATTTTTCACTCAGCTCAACAAAATCTACACATAAACTTTAATTTAAAGCAAAAAGACGTGTACCTTTTTCTGTGAGACTCTAGCATCTTCAGTGCTAAAACCCAAAAAACAAACAATTAATCTAAAGATACAAACACACACAGGAGGATCGTGATGACTATCACATGATAAACACATATCAAAAACCCTGACTTACTTTCGCTTTACAATTTTCTCCAGTTTCGTGAGTTGATCCCTGAGAGCTGGAATTGCTTTGGCGTCATTAGAAACCGCAATGAGAAACTCCTGAAACACACAACAAGCTCTGAATAGACAGAAGGTTCAGAAACATTATGATTCAAGAATGCAGCTGGGGCGGGGGGATAAGTGTGATTTCGTGAACTTCCTACCTTTGCCGAAATCACTGAGAAGTGGTAAATTATAAAGACAGCAATAGTGAGGGTAGCTAAGGAGCTTCAAGCTGAAGTTGCTTGTGTAACCAATATATAAAAAAATTATACTTGGTTGATCAGTACCTACCACAAAATTTAATTTCCGTCGTGTTTATTTTGCCTACGACTGTTTTTGTAAATACGATAAATAAATAAACTAATTAAAGTGATGAAAATTCATTTATTACTTTTTAGAATTAATTGGTAAACATATACGATTCTGAAATGGGCTATTCTGCAGATAAATGTAATTTTACATTTACAACCTTATAACTGATCTGAGTACTTCCTTCATCACTGGTGTTACTAAAATGTATCTTATGCAAAGTCATACTTGAGTAAAAGGTCTATATATCGTGTTAAAGTATTACTTTGTTAAAAGCTAAAGTCAACCGTATGAATGGCACTAAAATACCTAAATTATCTAATATCAAAGGTGCTTAAGTATCAAAAGTACAAATTATGCATACATGCATGCATATGTTGTCAACTATGGGTCGATCCAATATTCAGCATTTTTCTTAATAACAGAATCAGTTTTTTTTAAATCGTATGGTTACGTTGTAACCTTGGTTCTCTGAGTGAAGAGACTATCTCTCCACTCCGTTACATATTCCATATGTACGGGATATGACCCCCGCTGCTTGTCAGGGCACTTGGATATTTCTTTAAGACACACCGGCTTGCCCGGCCACGCCCCATTGCGTAGCTATAAAGCACCTGCGCCGGCGTGTAATCACTGATAGTTTGAGCGAAACGTGTCTCCGAGCGGCCTAGGGGCTGGAGAGATAGTCTCTTCACTCAGAGAACCAAGGTTACAACGTAACCATACGTTCTCTATCGTCTTGAGACTATCTCTCCACTCCGTTACATATTCCATATGTACGGGGTAGATCTTTAAGACACCCCGTGAGGAGACGGTGCAACCCACAATCCCATGTGCAACAAACGAACTATTTACAAATGTACACTATATACAACTCCCCGGAGCAGGCCCTGCAAGTCGCTAGGGCCGGCCCTGGGAGGGAAGGGCTGCCGGGGGAGCCCGCAAGCCGCAAGACTGACCCAAGGGGGACAGGCAAGGGCCCCGCAAGACGCAGGAGCCAGCCTGTTCACGGAGCAACCGCTCAATCAGCCCGCAAGACGCAAGGCTGAGGGGGAGACAAAAATGCCTTCCATCGGGCCACGCCCAGCACACACTCCCCAAAGGAGGGGCTGGCGGCCACATTCACCCGGTAGAACCTGGTAAAGGTTGACTGGGACGACCACGTGGCGGTGGAGCATATGGAAGCAAGGGAACCCCCCGCCACAAGGCCCATGAGGCTGCCACGCCCCGAGTGTAGTGTGCCCGGACCCCTGGTGGAACAGGCGCACCTGACAGTGCATAGGCCTGGCGGATCGTGTCCACAACCCAGTGCGACAGCCTGGATTTTGACAAAGGCCTGCCCAAACGCCCATGGTCGTAACACACAAAAAGCTGGTCGGACTTCCGGACCGCCTGGGTACGACGAATGTACACTGTCAGGGCCCTGACCGGGCATAGTGTGGACTGGCTCTGCTCAACCTCCTCGCCTGCGCTGGGCGAGGAGAGAGACTGGAGCTCGACGGACTGAGCCAGGTGGAACTCAGTCAGGACCTTAGGCAGGAAGGCAGGGTTGGGGCGGAGAACCACACTCGAGCCGTCTGGGGAAAACCGACAGCAGTCACCATGCACCGACAGGGCATGGAGTTCACTCACCCTTCTGGCCGAGGTGACGGCGAGCAGAAGGGCGGTTTTCATGGAAAGCCATTTGAGGTCAGCACCCCCTAGAGGTTCGAAGGGGGGACGCTGAAGGGCTCCAAGGACGATATCCAAATCCCAGGGGGGAACTGCAGGGCCGTCGGTACGCACCGTGAGTCGCTGGGCCCCTCGAAGAAACCGGGAAATGAGCACGCAGTCCTCCGTACTCAGTGCAACTTCCCCGATGCGCACTGCCTTGATTGCTGCCACCAACCCTCGCAGTGTTACGGCGGCCTTCTGTGCCTCAAGCTGGGACTGCAGGAACCGCAGGATCTCCTGAGCCGAGGCACAATATGGGTCCACCTGGTGAGACACACACCAGGTGGTAAACACCTGCCAACGATATGAATAGGCAGCCCTCGTGGAAGGAGCCCGGGCATGCTGGATTGTTGCCACCACGGGCTCCGGCAACCCTAAGGCCAGGAGCCTGTCCCTCTCAGGGGCCAGGCCACCAGCCTGAGCCCCTCTGGAAAGGGGTGGAACAGGGCTCCGTTCGCCTGGGAGAGCAGGTCCCTCCGGTGCGGGAGCTCCCATGGCAACCCGTCTAGCAGGGGTGGAATCGCTGAGAACCACAGCATATGGGGCCACAGAGGAGCCACCATTATAAGCCGCACGCGCTCCACCAGAACTCTTCGGAGAAGAGGCTGGAGAAGAGTGAAGGGGGGAAAGGCGTAGAGCAGGACCCGGGGCCACGGGTGCGCCAGAGCGTCCCAACCCATGGGGGGATCGTCGTTCCTCAGGGAGAAAAAGAGCGGGCAATGTGCCGACTCCCTGGACGCAAACAGGTCGACCTCTGCCCTGCCTAGGCGGCGCCATATCTCGGAGACCACCTGAGGGTGGAGTCTCCACTCCCCCGGCTGGGGCCCTCCCCTCGACATGATGTCCGCCGCGGAGTTCAGTGCCCCTGGCACGGGCACGGCTCTGAGCGAGAGGAAGTGTGGGTGAGCCCACTGCCACAGGATGGTTGCGAGCTTGCACAGGGCAGGGGAGCCAAGGCCCCCCTGTCTGTTGATGTAAGCGGCCGTCACTGTGCTGTCGGTGCGGATGATGACGTGGTGACCCCTTAGCCTTGGCAGGAAGAGACGCAGAGCGAGGAGAACCGCCCTCAGCTCTAGGAGGTTTATGTGCTGGCACAGCCACCGGCCGATCCAGACCCCGTTGACACCACAGCCTTCGTGTACGGCGCCCCACCCTGAGGAGGATGCGTCCGTGTACACCAGCTGGCGATAGATCACTGGACCCAGGGCTCGGCCCAGCTTGATGTTTGCTGGGACCTTCCACCACTGGAGGGCCCGGTGAAGCCTCCGAGAGACCACCACTTTGGTCTTGTGGGATCTCTGAGGGCACAGCCCCAAGCCCAGCAGACATCTCTGCACGGGCCGCATGTGTAGGAGGGCAAGGGGGACCACCTGCACCATGGCTGCCATGAGGCCCATGAGGCGAAGGCAGAGTCCCCAGTTGACCAGAGCCTGCAGCTGGAAGAGGGCGAGGCAAGTCCTGAAAGCCCGCCGCCTCTCGAGGGTCAGAGCAACCGTCGCACTCCTCGAGTCCAGGACCATGCCCAGGAAGGTGGTCACCTGGGAAGGCTCGAGCCTGCTCTTCTTGTAGTTCAGGCGCAGACCTAGGCCCTGAACGTGGTTCAACAGCCGGGCTACGTGGTGGTGACACTGCTCCTCCGAGCCTGCACAGACCAGCCAGTCGTCGAGGTAGTTTAGGATCCTGACCCCTCCCTGCCTCAGGGGGGAGAGGGTCGCATCCATACAGCGAGTGAAGGTCCGTGGTGCTAGAGAAATGCCGAATGGCAGCACCTGGAACTCGTACACCCTGTCTGCAAATCCGAACCGCAGGAACCGCCAGTGGCCCCTCCAGATGGGTATCTGGAAATACGCATCTTTGAGGTCTATGGTGGCGAACCAGTCTCCTGCAGTGACTGCCTGCCTCACCCTGGGGACTGTCAGGAACCGGCATCGCAGGGGCCGGAGATACCTGTTGAGCCCCCTGAGGTCTAGAATTGGGCGGAGCCCCCCGTCTCTCTTCGGAGCCAGAAAATAGCGGGAGAAGAACCCGGCCTGGTGATCTCCAGCGGGCACCTTCCTTATAGCCTCCTTCTCCAGGAGGGTGGACAGCTCCGCCTGCAAGACTGCTCTCTGTTGAGGATCGCCCACTGTTGTAAAGGTGGGTGTCCTTGTTACTGGTGGCCGGCGTAGAAACTGGATACGGTATCCGCGGGTCATGGTTGAGACCACCCACAGGTCTGCCCCCAGGGCCGACCAGGCCGCCCCCCCGACAGCCACCGGGCCCCCGGCCGGGGCCCGTTGGCTGTCAGGAGGGCGGGGGGCGCCTAGAGGAACTCTGAGCCCTAGCAGGTGGTCCTCTCCCTCTGCCCTGTCGGCGGTACCCGCGCTGCCGGGAAGCCTCCAACTGGAGTCTAAGGTCCCCTCGACCCCATGTTGAGGCTTCTGGTGCCGGCTGAGGCCGAGACAGTCTTGGCCTCCCAGGGCCCGTGGCACGCCTGGCCAGGCCACCTGAGACCTCCTTCGCACAGCGACGGCTCTCCTGAGCCTGCTGTATCAAGGCAGTAGCGTGGGGCCCAAACATTGCAGTGGGTTCCACTGGCACCTTAAGCAGGCAGTCTCTATCCCCCTGCTGAAGCTGGGACTGAGACAGCCACAAGTGGCGCCTGGCCACCCAGAAAGAAGCCAAGGCACAGCCTGCTGCCTCAGCCTGCTCCGTTATCACTGAGGAGAGGCATGAGGAGGCCATCCGCAGCTCCTCGCCTACACTTGTGTCCGCCTGAACTTGATGAGACAAGTCGCGGAGGTAGAGTGACAAAATGGCCCCAGTATTGGCCAACCGAGTCTGCACTGCCATAGCCTTGTGTAGCTTAGCGAGCAGACTATCCATAACCCTGCAGTTCTTGCTAGGGCAGGTGGCATTGCCGAGGATGGAGCTGGAGGGAGAGACTAGTGGAGTGAGGGTTCGGTCCACTGCGGGAAGTAGCCCACAAGCGATCTGGTCCCTGTCATGCACGTTGGAGAAACGGCGACATGCCGCAGACCACCTGTGGGTAGCAGCTGGAGACTGGAACTGCTGACACAGCAGCTCTTTAAAGTCAGGTAGGAGGGGCACCTGGGTTGATGCAGGGCGCACCTCCATACCCTCCTCGAACCTAGAAGGTGCGGTCCCAGGGTTCTCAGGGAGGGCAACGCCCAGAACCCTGGAAGCCCTGTTCATCACCTCCTCAAACCGGGGGGCCAACTCCCCTCTTGTCACCTCGCCCACTGTGTGCTGTGCACAAGAGAGGTCATAGTCATCCGAGGAAAAAACGGTTTCCACATCCACGTCCTCCTCCTCGGCTTCTTCTTCCTCCCTGCCTGACCCTGAAGCCGGGGGCGGGAAAGAGCTAAGCGGAGGCCGGACCACCATAGGCTGAAGAGGGGGCAATGGAGCCTGCCAGGCTCCTGGATACTCCCTCCTCCCTTCCGAGGCTGTCGCCATTCTCCCGATTTTCTTTCTCGGCCCCTCGGAAACATGGGAGCCTGTACGCTTTGCAGCAAAGAAGCGACAGCGAGCCTCCCTAGTACGTGCAGGCAGGATAAAGCAATCCATGCACGACTGAGGATTTTCCTTAGAGACCAGAGCATGCTCGTGTCCCAAACACAGCACGCAGTTATCATGCCCATCCTCTAGGGGCATGGCCACCCCGCAGCCCACACAGCAATGCCCCTCCTGGTCTGCCATACTGCCAGGGGCCGAAACCGGAAGTGCTTCGCCACTTCCTGTTTATCTGCTAGCCGGCCGCACCGCAGCTCTCTTGCTAGTTATTTGGGGTTTTTTTTTTTGTTTTTTTGTGTGTGTACTCGTGCCTGCCGCTGAGAGGGCCGTACGCTCACGAGGGGATGGGGGAGAGTGGGAGAGAGACGTTCGCCGCCGAGCGCGTCAGCCCGCGAGCCGCGGGCAATACGCCAGGGAGAGGACGCCCAGAGGCCGGGAGCCAGAGACCTCCGGCTCCCAGACCAGGTGCGCGGTGTTTACCCCACTAGCGCGTCAGCTCACGAGCCGCGAGCAATACGCCGGAGAGGGGACACTGCCAGTACTCAGCGCGTATCCCCCGATCGCGTTAGCTCACGAGCCGCGAGCAATACGCTGGGGAGAGGGAGAGTGCTTGAACTGGGAGAGACGTTCGCCGCCGAGCGCGTCAGCCCGCGAGCCGCGGGCAATACGCCAGGGAGAGGACGCCGCCAAGGCCGGGGGCCGAAGACCTCCGGCTGGCCCAGACCAGGTGCACGATGTGTAATAACCCCACCGAGCGCGTCAGCTCACGAGCCGCGAGCAATACGTCGGGGAGAGGACCTTGGTCCGACACTGTCAGTACTCGGCTCTATCCACCGAGCGCGTCAGCTCATGAACCACGAGCAATACGCCGGGAAGAACCAACAGCCACCACTGCCGGGAGCCTGAGACCCTCCGGCTCGACCGGGCAGGATGATGGCTCCGCTGAGAGAGGACAGAAAGAGTTCTGCACAGCAATCCAGGGAGGCTGCCAGAGACAGACGCCCCGACTTACTCCGGTAAGCGGATACACAGCTGTACAGTCTCCTCTCCTTCCTTACTTTCCTCTTTTTCTTACTTTCCTTTCTTTGTTTTAAGTAGATTGTGTGACACTGCACCCTGACGCACAAGTGGAGATCAAACAATCAGTGATTACACGCCGGCGCAGGTGCTTTATAGCTACGCAATGGGCCGTGGCCGGGCAAGCCGGTGTGTCTTAAAGAAATATCCAAGTGCCCTGACAAGCAGCGGGGGTCATATCCCGTACATATGGAATATGTAACGGAGTGGAGAGATAGTCTCAAGACGATAGAGAACCAATTGATATTCAAAAAAACTTTTTAAAAACGTGATACTGTTGCTCTGATGCAGCAGTCTGCAAAGTAACTAGTAACTAAAGTTATCAAATATATGTAATGGAGTAAGAAGTATAAAATTTGCCTCCAAAATGTAGACGATTGTAGGTATAAAGTAGCAGAAAAAAGAAACATTGAAGTAAATTACAAGTACCTCAAAATCATACTAAAGTAAAGTACTTGAGTAAATGTACTTAGTTACATTCCGTCGCTGTTGTTATGTTAGCCTCTGCTGACGCATGTTGTTACATGCTGTTGATCTACAGCATCATAACACTGTCATTAAAACATTAAGATAAAAGTAAAGGACCTTATCTGACTATTTTACTGCACTATTATAATAGTGGTTATACTGTAACTATTGACTGACCTCGAGGAAGGCCACCGCGACCTCCTCCTCTTGCAGGTAATCTCCATGCACAGCGGCCCACTGCATCACCAGGCGGATCACCCTGCGCTTGTTGTTCAGTGTGTAGTCCAGCTTCTCCTGGTCGGAGCCCTGCGAGGCCTGAGCGTGGTAGGTGCACAGCCGTTAAAGATAAAACAATCACGGCAGAGCAGGGTAAGTAAGTCCCATTTTCAGGCCAGTTTTGGAGGGATGCGAAGGAACGTTTAACCGTATTAGGTAACATATCGCACTGAAAGGATATTGGGCCATCAGCACCGGACACAGCTGACTGTTTGGGATGAAGACACAGTGCATGAGCACAAAGTCCTCTAAGGCTGAATCTGTGATAACGAAAAAAGGACAGGAGTTTATGTCAAACACCTGTGCAGCCAGTGTAAGGGCAGATCAAAGAGCGTGCATCAGGCGGACAGCCACATGGCCCTGTGTCTGTCACCTCTGCAGGCAAATGAAAACCATATGTATCCACAGGAGTGAGAGTAATTAGATCAGCTCTGTGATGTGTGGCTAATTATAGCTGAGAACAAACAGGTCAGTGCAGAGCAGAGCAGCAAGCAGAGCACAGAGGAGGAGAGAATAAATACACTGCCTCGCATGAAACATTCATCGCATTGATGGATTGCAATAGATGGCCGATGCATGCCGAGCAGTACCTGACTCTGTGAACTGAGAATCCAACCGCATCATTTCGAGGAGGTGCTCCAAAATCTTCTCAGGAGTGCCCGACATCACCTTGTATCTGGAGTAACAGGGAATAAAACACACCCTTTACTAATCAGGGAACATCGGCTCTTGATGCTTAATGCCACGACTACGGCCCTCCACTGATTTGTGTTACTCGAACATGCGCCTGTGATTGCTTCATTTGATAACAATCATATTTACAATCACACAGTTCTTGGCCAGCTCAAGATTAAGGGGAGTCTGGGGTGAGAGTAGAAGTAAAAAAAAAAAAAAAGTAAAAAAAAGGGCATATTATCCATGTGGGAAAATCAACACAATCCAGACTTGGTTGTTTTTATTACATGATAACAGCATCACAAGAGGGAGGAGGTGCGCGAGCCACGATGTGTTTCCCACTCTCAGGAGGGAGAGCACGGTCTTGACACTCTCATGGGTGAGGAGCCGAGTTGATTAGAGGGCGACCCCGGACAAGTAATTGTAACTTGCGAGGCCTTCTTTTTCTCCTCTGAGCTCTAAGCCATCATTACCATTAATGTGTCTCTCTATATTACAGCAGTGACAGATGCCTCTGTTAAGATAACACTGCTCGGCTGCGGTGCACAGGACTGCAGGAAGCATTTTCCTCAGCTGGTCACGCTCACTGAAAGTCCGGTAGTCACCAGGCGCTTTCAGGATTTCCGAGGATAAATCTGGTGATAGTCTATATTTTTCTTTTTGTCAACAAACAACATGAAGAGAAAAAAGCCGACAATGATCCATCGACATCTGTGCGGCCAAAGGACCATTTCACACAGCCTGTTGGGACTGTTGCACATTTATATGGAACAAACATTTTGTTTACTGAAAGGAAAATTATAGACTGACAACACTGCAAAGACATCTTAGAGTCATCGGCACAATCACCTGTTTAAAAAGTTTATTATATCTTGATTTCCAGTTTAGAATAGTTGACTAGAACTGCATTTGAGGTTATAATCTTAATGGTAATGTGCATTTAGGCCCCTTTTTAAGCATTTAAACATTTAATAACTCAATTGTTTATGTAACTAATGTATTAGGATGCATATAAAGGCCATTTTATGTTTTTATTGATGTACAGTTTTGTCAGTAATTATAACTTCTATAACAAAATATTTGTTTTTAAAAGCTGTGTGTAAACATACAGTCTATGGGGGAGTTATAGTTGTTGATGAAAATATAACAAAAAAACCTATTCTATCTCCTTACAACTACATTACAGTGTGATATCAACCATTTCTTCGGTGCAGACATACAACATTTTAACCTTTTGCTATCTGTAAATGAAGCTCTGCCGTGTGTGTGCAGTGAATTGTGGGTACATTTACTTGTAGTGGGAGGACGAGGCTCCCTGGCTGGAGGTTCGACTGCTGCTGAGACATTTCTCTAACACCAGAACATCCTGACCATGCTCCTTCAGACGCACCGTGTTGGCCTCCACGTCCTTCATACACACACACACACACACACACACACACACACACACCGAGAGTAGGGTAATAAACAGTCTGAACTAGAAGCTGCATGAGCTGATGGAGACATGTGATCAGATCTAGAAAATTCAATACAATAAAACAGCTTGTTTACAAAACACTGGCTGGTTGTGTGTAGTTCTGTCTGAGTCTATTTTTGTGTAAGTGAATATAAGGTAGCTCTTTCACAATTAACTGAGGATGACATGTCATAAACGGTGGTCATAAAGTGTAACCATTTCAAATTTAGAGGGATTACTTGGAGTACCGTCTCAGTGGATTTTAGGGCTGCGTTGCTGAGGTTTTGCCAACAGAGGGCAACAGCGCTTTTTGCTGTTAGTGTAAAAGCATCAGTAGACGGTGGATGGAAACTCACCCTAAGAATCCTGTTGAAGTCCTCCTTATCTACCCTCAGGAAGTGACAGTTGTCCTCTCGCAGGACAATGGAGGCGGCGCGGGGGGCATCGTTGACAAGAGCAAGCTTTCCAAAGTCGTCTCCTTCGTGAAGCGTGCAAACAACACCCTGCACAGCACAGGGTACTGATCGGTTACTGACCAATAAATCAATGCTGCAGCCAGAGTTACATAACAACGACACTTACTTTTCCATAGATGACAACGTTGACTGAGCCCTTCAGAATAATGTACCATGATGTGCCCTCCTCCCCCTGATTGAACACTGAGAGAGAAAAGACACAAAGGTAATCTAGGATTTGTTGGATTAATTCTAACTCTGTATTGAATTATTTCACATCAGCTATGTTGAAAAAGGTCATCCACTGTATCAGGTGTTTTTGAAAAGATCATCACGGTCACATCACTTTATTCTATCACATTACTTACACACGGTTCCTGCCTTGGCATGGGACTCAAAGATCAGCACTCCTGCCAGTTCTCTCTTAACCTGAGCAAGCAGGGGAGACAGATTCATAACTCAGGAGGATCAATATTAACACAAAATCCTTTTACTCGGTAGTGTAACAGGGAGGAGCCAGACAGAGTACGACCATGCAAAGATTCCTGCTGATCTATACCCCGCTGGTGTAGAACAGATTTTTCAAAAATTTAATGTGAGGTTAAGTCAATAAAAAAGAACATTCAGTTTGGAGCGAATCTCCCTGCAGCAACACAAGTTCATGCTCTGATTACAGAACATGTGTCCGAATATGTATGAACATGTGATGACCAGTACCGAGGTTACTTCAGTACACATGTGCAGGTGCTTGTGTGTGCAGACTGCAAGCTTGCATCTTTTCCTTCACTGTCAGCAGAGATGGGCACAAATAGCAAATACCTGCTTACCAAATGTTTCAAAATAAAAACAAACTGAAATTATCAAATTCTTCAGGCATTTAGTGGCCTTGATAGGGATCTGACCTTAACCACATCTTAGAATTGAAGGATAAATATACTGGAAGTGCAGTGGAGTAAGTCCATTTCTAAGATCTTTAAAAAAGACACAAAACAGTACAAACACAACAGAGCATGATACAGTACAATAACAGCAGAAAAGAAAGACTGATCCTGTGCCAGAGCAATAAAACACAGCATAGGTACATTTCATCGAAATACTGCCCATCTCTGAACATTCCTCTGCGTTTAAATGCGTCAAGAGTCTGAGGGTCTGAAACAGGGTTTACTGTTGCACTCACAGTGGTGGAGAGGTGAGATAAGGCCTTTATATGCAGCAGCTCTTCGTAAATGATCTCCAAATCATCTGATGTTCTCTCAGCCGGGCTGGAAAACAGGATACGTGTAAATGAAATCACAAGCACATCACACTGATTCACTTGGTTTAATATCAGAGATTGCTGCTTTGGATCCGTACTGTTTTCTCAGGATCATCCTCATGTGGGCGTCAGGTCCAATCTGAGAGAGGAGGAGCAGAGTGTCCTGCAGCTCCTCTTGGCTCTCCTTCCTCTCCTCCTCGGTGGGCACAGGAGCGTCCTCCTGCTCGTCATCCAGGAAGCGGTAGAAGAGGTACTTGTCCTGGAAGCTCAGCTCCTGGTCCACTGGGTCACAACAAACCGACACGGACAGCAGGGCTTGTATTTAGAATCTCTGCTTCGCACATACACGTGTGCAGACACAGACATCACACGGAGTCTCACCATGGTTGAGAACACCCTCCTCCAGCAGCACCTGCCACATGCCCACAGCCTGAATACGAGAGTGGACGCAGGAGCTCTGCTGCATCTGCCAGTCGACCAACTCTGTCCCCACACAACACTGCCTGGGAACGACACGAGTTATGTGATATGTTACATTCTTCTCTTTTTAAAAAAAAAAAAAATTGTTGCTGACTGTTCCATGTGTTTGTTTCTGACGCAAAACTAGTCCGTCTAGAGCTTATGATTGTATAGTCCCTTGACAAATTGAGGTTACAAGAAATAAATATACACAAAGCTATTATAGTCTCATTATAACAAAATGGAACTGTATTGTTTGTTGCTGAAAGTAATGGCAGTTGTACTCCTTTATTTTCTGAATTTATTTTCTCCATCCAGCCTTCTCCAAGCACTGATTTTAAAAAAAAACCCACTTCACTGCAATAACACAAAACACACACTGACACAGTCACCTTAAAGGGTCGATACAGCGCATGTGTTACCTACATGTAGCTGACGAGGGGGCACCATTATCTTTCATTTATCTAAAATTGTTTTTGTGCCCATCTGGTGAACTTAGTCCAATATTTACTCTCCTTTTAGGTCTTTTTTGGTCTCCACCAACTTATAAAGGAAACAGGTTCCTTAGTTGTTACATGCTCCACTATGTTCCCCACATTATATCCAATTATAATAGACTAGTGGATTCAAAGATGATACCTATTCATTTAAATAGGAATTGCTTACCTGGCATGAAGCTTTAGGGGTTTTGTGCAACTGTATGTTATATTACATAAGTTTAATGTTTATCAAATTACCCGACTACCTTTTTTTTACTGGCTTGTTGTTGGACTGCTTTGTAAGTGTTTTTCCGTGTTATTGCTGTCCCTTTTCTTTGTTTTGTTTCACTTGATGTCATTTCAAATGAGGGTGACCTCTCGTTGATTTCTCAGGTTCCACAGATATTAAAGAATTAAGTCAACAACCAACCTGTATGTCTTCAAATGGTACTTCCTGTCTCTGATCATATGAGGTGCCCAGGAGAGGATGGCATTACGGAGAATCTTCCCCGCCCGCAGGATCTTCTCAGAGGGGACCTTCACAGTAGTAGTAATTCAAGTTAAATCTCAACACAATAAAAGTCCTGCTGAGTACCTGCTACACAAACAGGTAATGACTGGTTCCCACATACAGAAGGTGATGGAGTTTACTACCTGAGAAATGCATTTAAGGTGGGGTTTGGCTGGACTTTCAATGAATGACTTCTGCAAAATAAAATGAAACAAAAAAATAAAATACATCACAGATGGCAACGAAATGATGCAAAACTCAACATCACAGGAATCAGGTGAAATCAAAGACTCATTGACCCTAACAGTCTGGTAATTGGCAATAAATGACATTAAACAACATGTCAGACAAGTCAAATAACGAGTGTTTCACCCCACTGCTTACTGTATGATTCACAGCTGACATCATGTGTTTATTAGCTGTCCGTTTTAACTGACCTTGTGTCTTTCTATATTGCTTATCAGTTAAATAACAGTCCGTCAGAAGGGTCTTGAACGATGCACGTGGCTGCTTTAATGGGACATATATATTGTGCATTACTGCATGGAAGTGTGTTTTTCTGTTTTATCCCTGCTGGGGCTGCGTGTGGGCTGCGGGGCTGTGACATTTAAAATGCTTTCTGCATGCTTTAGAGAGCAGCGTAACTCATGCATTTATGTGAAGGCTTTAAAGTTCATCATTTATTTACAAGGAAATTGGTCCACACAGCAGCCGAAGAAGCTGGGTTTTCACTCTTTACTCTTTCTATATGTTAAGGTTATGGCCGTGTTTGTTTGTCACATAACAAGAAGGCAAGTTTTGGTTCTTTTACATAACAGACTAAACTCTGTGGAGGAACAAAGCACCATAAATCTGGTGTACTGTCACGTTATCAGCCCGGCAGTCAGGAAACGGCAACAGGAGAAAGGTGGGACAGGAACTGATACGGTTGGCGATAAAAACTCCACTCTTCTTGCTTATATTTAGACCAACTTTAAACAAACGTCACATTCCACGCTCATTTCCATCCTCCTCTCAAGAGGTGTGTAATGGTAAAGGATTGCTGTTACGTCAGGCAGAACAGGAGCACAGGATGAGTTATGGCCTTCGTTTAACCCGCTGCCAAACTGTTCACTTACGGTAACACTCCGCTGGACAGGAACAAGGCCAATAAGGCAGCGTTGTTTATCACCCTCAAAGCCACTCGCTGGCTCTCATAACATGTGGAAACTCTAAGGCGTATACATAATTCACGAGTTTCAGGCAAACTACCTGATTCTGATGTTTGGAGACTGAAACGAATGAGTTGTTGCTTATGTTCTCTTTGTCTGGCATTTCTGGAGGGAAAAAAGACAGAGTACATTTATAAAGTGATTCATGATCTCGGACTAATCACTGAGAAAAATCTTCCTTCTTCATTCACTAGAGGATATGGACAGTGTAGAGCTCCTGCAGGCACATGTGTTGGAGAATACAGTAATGAGCAATTCATGACACCAAGTAAACTTCCCCGAAGCAAACACATAAACAACAAGCTGCATCTAACTTTGAATAAGGAGCCAATTTGATTCTTGAAAATGAACTTCAAAGTAAGTTAAAAACACAGAAGGCCTTTTTGTCTCTAGGGGTCATCTCTCAATCAAAACAAAACAAAAGATACAAGTAGCGTAGGATAATGGGAGTTGTTGTCTTCATCTGATGAAAATCTATCTATGTGACTCTGGCAGAAATGTTATTGGACGAGGTAATGTTTTAAAGTTTTCTTCACATTATGTTTAGTCTCATTCGCAGACTTTCTTCTTCACTCTCTGACTGTCTCAAAAGTTATAGCGACAGGCGACCAAATGAAATGTTACCTTGAAAAACATGAGGGTGAATAGAGGTGCTGCAGCAAGAGACAGTATGAGAAAAATAATGTTTTTCTAAACATTACAGCATGTGAACATTTTCAGGTGGACAGCCAAAATAAAAGTATGAACCGGAAAATTAGTATTTAATCTTGACTTTAGTTGATTTTCAGTTACTGTTAAGACAAGATAAATAGATTAGACTGTATTCTAATCTACTAAATTCTAATACTAAACACTTTCAATTTCTCCTTAAATAAACACACTATTAGACTACTAGGCTGAACATGTAGCAGGGTTTTTTTAGGGCCTGGTTATTTCTCTGTTAGGAGCTTTAACTTCTTACTGTTCCCCTGCAGGACAAATAACACAATCAGTCAGAGCTGCTAAGTCACAACTGTATCTGTAGGGCAAAACCCGGCTATTCTTAGACCGGCCCCTTAGAGTGCTGATACAACAAAAAACAGATACAGCACACACACAAGACATAGAAAGTGGAACAGAAATGTAACATTATGCTTCTGGCTATACTGTACATCCAGAAATACACCCATCTGTATCTGGATATCTGTGTGCTCTCTGGCTGCTGTTAATATGTGGTTACTTTTGAAGTTCTTTGCTGGGAAGACTTCAATATTCAAAGTTAATCAAATATTAGTTCATATTTAACAAACATGTTGATTGTTTTATAAACTACTTACTAAGCAGCCGTAAAGATTTATAGACATCACTTGCAATTTTATAATGGCAATCCAAATTGTCTCTACTACGGAGTATGTATTAGCCATCTACAAAGTATTATAAACATCAGTTTATAACTTTAACTTAACAATAAACAATTGTTGGCTTTCATAAATTGTTACCTGGATTGATGACAACTCTAAACGGGTCAACTGCTTTGATTACATCAGAAAAAAAGGTGAACACTTGCGTACAACTGGATGCACAAAAGTGTTTATTGCTCCTTGTGGACGTGCACCCCTAAATTCTGAGGCTGTGCACAACCAATGATCCAAACAGATGAAAGATACGCAAGGTAGCCATTATGCCTACGCGAACAGATTGCTAAAAGCAAGTATGACTTCAGTCTTATTGTCAGGCTTGTCTGACCTCCCTGAGTAACTTTTATACAGTAGGTTTTTACTAGATTTAGCTGTAGCTTCAGTAGATTTTGTTTGTTGAAAATGACGCCATGAGAACAGTAAGTGTGAACCAAAAGAGTAAAGCTGTAGGATGGATGGTTAAACAGTTACAAAATAAAGCTACCTTAAGGCGAGGAGAACTACCGATTCAGGTGATTATTCTACAGGTTCATCACTCTGAGCGACCAATTTCACATTGTCGCATATTTTTTACACCATCATCTAATTTTTGTGCAAATATTGATTGTAACTGCTTTAAACAAGTGACTCACTCTGAGTGAGTATCTTTTTTTACAAACTCTTGGGCTACATCTGCTGCAATGTGTTTGTTGGCTGCTTTTTTGGTAAGTTAACAAAGCTGTCCATCAATTTATTTGTGATGCTGCCACGCTGGTCCACGTGACAGCATGCTACTCATTCAAGTGTCACATCAATTCAGTCACATCAAAAGGGGAATGCTGTGTACAGTATGCATGTGGGAGACGAATCCAAGATTAGACTAAAGTTACATAAATCTAAAACTAATGTAGTTTGAGCGTGTCAGCATGTAAGTGTTTAATTTTTCATTGAATAACGATGGAAAACAAATGGTGCTCAGGTAAAGTGGTCTTGAATGAAACAAAGCTGACTGTAAAAGCTCCAGCTAGTAACACCAAAGTGCTGTGATAGCACAGTGTTGTTGTAACTAAGACAACTATGTAAAACATGTTTAATTCATTCGACTTAGCTACTAGGCTTCTGTGGATGTACTGTAACAGAGAGTGCATCAGCTTCCAGCTGCTTGACGCTTGTGTGATTTCTGACTTGGTGCATTCATGCATACAAATGCATAATACTGTAAAGTACTATACAGTATACTGCAGAAATACTCAGAGCCATGCTGTTACCGTGCTGCTTCAACAGTGATGAATACTAAAGCAGCTACATTTACTTTTAAATGCAGCCCAAAAAGCTACAGCTTATCCACATTTTAGGGTCTAGAGTTTCAGTTTGTGAGTTTTGTAACATATATAGAGTAACATTTTCTGTAAAATACACCCATCATTTATCCACTTTTTCAAAAATACATGACAATGCACAGTGAACACACTGCTGGTAAGCCGACAGACTCTCTGGATTTTCTCACTGCATGCTGCTGTTCATCATTTTTATGGCACATGACTTTGAAGCAATTCAAGTGCTCTGTTTGAACAAAGCAGAGTCAATATTGAGTTAACTTGCAACAGAAAAGCATAAAGGAAAGAATCAGCCTTTATCACAATGCAAGAGGACAAAAGAGGGTTGCACAGTAATGGACTTAGACTGACAAAAATGTTATTACATATTGTACAAAATGAGGATATATGTTATAATACACTACCTAAAAATTGGGAAATATCATTACATAAACTTCTGAGAACATTTATAAAGTAAAATGAGGCCATTTACGGTAAACTGGAGTTCTGCGTCTTGATAAATTCTAGACTGAAGACAATCACTGCCTGGAAAGTATACGCTTTTTGCCTGTGCCCTAATAATATCTGAGAAAATGATATGAAAGCAGCTGAATGTAAAGCCTAATGAACTGCTAAACCTGTTTCTGATTATGTAACACTGCACTGAACACCTGCACTCAGATGTCAAATGTTGTTTTGGTGATCCTGTTGCAATCAAATCTAATCCAAAGTACAAAGAAGGCTTTCAAATCTAACACAACCTGTGTGAAAACCAGTGACAAACGTATGGGTTAAATGTGTGAATGCTCAGAAAACAGATGAGGGCTACTTACTGTCAGCGCTGCACCCACTTTCCATCACACCATAGGGTGGGACGAGCAGTCCCGCCATGCACTGATGATATTTCTGTAAAAACAAAGAAAATACAAGAGCCGTTATTATCCAACAAGAAATTATCGATTTGAAAGAAATTTATGATCCAAAGCTAAAAATTGCACATTACCACACAGTGTGAACATGATTGCAGCACATTAGGTTTGAGTCATAAGAAGACTGAAGCAGCATGAAGACGGCAGCACCGTTATGATTGGGTAAAGCCAGTTTGAGAAAGCTTGTGTCTCATCACTTTATCAACTTGGCCATGGGAGGTCCAAGGTAATGACCCGTGTCCAAGTGTGTGTGAGGTAAAGTGCTCAACAGCTTGACATTAAAGTTGGTGATACTGAGATTTTGTGTCAGGTTTCTTGTTCCAGTCTTGTCTTCTTTGCAGCTGTACAGAGCAGGATCGACACCAGAAGTAATAATATATAATAATAGCAGCAAAATGTATGTGTATGTTTGACTCCATTACTTTTAAATATGCATATCTAATAAATTGACGTCTGAGTGCACATGACTTCATTAGACTGTCATTACTGATGCAGCAGTTTGTTAAAAGCACTACACTGTTGTTTGGTCCTGTGATTTTCAGCCTGAGGGTCAGGCCTCTTACAAAGGATGACAATACAGATCTAAGCATGTTAAAATGATTAATGGGGTAAGAAAAAGAGAGAAAACCATGTAAAAATGTGAAGCCATTTTGGACTTTTCTTTGATCTTTCCTTTTATTGTTACATATTGTGGCCCAAAGTGGAGCACAAGCTGCTTCACTGAATAGAAAAAAGGTTTAAATAATCTTGAAACGGACACAGTTCTAGAACCAGAGCTTATCTGCTGGGGGGATCTGTTCATCTTTAACAATGCATCATATTTTATATGGTTATCATATGTTTTTTCAAGTAAAATCCAAATCTGTTGTGTAACTCCAGCTGTCAAATGAATGTAGAGAACTAAAAAGTACAATTTGTCCCTCTGAAATGTAGCGAAATAGAAGTATATAATGTATACTGGGCTTCAATACCTAAAAATTGTACTTTCGTACAGTTGTTTACTCTGATCACTGAACAGAGAAGCAGATAGCAGTGCTACTCATCTATCAATGACTTTTGGTGTTACATGTACAGTAATATGGCCCTTATATGTCAGCGACATGTTTGCTCCAGGCTGTGAATCTTTGTTGCATGTTATGTCCCTCGCTCTCCTCTAATTAACACCTCTGACATCACTTGTCTCCAGGCTAGGAGGAAAAAAAAAGTCAATGAGAACTTGCTACATTTTTTGTTCTCGTTAGTCAACATGTAAATGCAAATAAGTTTCAATGATTATTTACTCACAAAGGGAGGAGTATACCAGAAAAGTCTATCTTACTTCTTGTAAAAACTGTAAAAAATGTTAAACTAGTTATCAGAAATCACAACATCAATGGTGTACATTTGTAAAATTAAAAAATACAGCTCAGTTTCTTGTTGTTCTTTTTTTTATGTCTTACGCTGTTTCTTTTCCCTGTCATGCACTTTTGATTAGTCACATGGGACATATTCTTTTAATGTTGTTCAAGACGCAGAGAGCCACAGATCAAACAGAGCATGACAAGTGTACATGCTGTATACCATCACTGTGCCCTGCAGCATCGCAGACGTTATGTAATGGACATCACAGGGCAGCCATGCACTCTTGTAAATGTCACGTTTTCCTTCATGACACTGGTGCACAGAGAGGTCAATCCAATCATGGAGAAATGAGCCATATAAGAAATATTGCCTTAATCACTGCGAGACAATATCAGGGGTTAAAGCAGAAACAGCCCGAGAGGACGAACCTCTGGAACAATGTTCGAACAGCAAGAATGATATTCAGAAGAAATACAAAATTCTGAACATCGCCTCAGTCTACTGAATTTATTCTTTGACTCAAACTCCAGCTGTCTACATAATGTTATGGAAATAAGTTTTTATCCTAGTCCGTTTGTCGGTTTGTTGGTTGGTTTGTCAACAGGATTATACAAAAACTGTTGAATAGATTTATAACAAACTTGGATGCGGGCTGGGTCTCGGCCCAGAATAGACCCCATTAACTTTTCGTGCAGATCAAGATAATGACAATTAACATTGTGAGAGTCAGTTTTTTTTTACCTTTTGCGATAATTTCTCAGGGATGAATGCATGGATATGGATGAATCAGGAGTATTTAAGAGGCTGGGATCTCTCAGCGAGCACGCTTTGACATTGGCCCCAAAGAGAAATGTATGATTCACTCACAACACAATGGAGATGATGATTCCATCTGCATTGTTTTGTTGTCATAGTGGTACCACTGTCACAGGTCTGGTGATCTTAAATTATGGTGAAGCAGTTATGGGTGGTTTAAAATTTAGAGTGATACAGAGCTGTTGAGTTTCACATTAAATAAGGCTTGTTTGTGAGACCTTGGTGTGGTGTTCTAGTTTCTGTTGTTTTTACATCATTAATTCAGAATTTTCAACCATGTCTTACCGTAGAAGCTGTGTGCAGTAAATCACTGTCTATTTTCAAGGTGTCTTAGGAAATAATACAACTACTATAAGTGGAGATAAACTCAGCAGTTACTATTCAGATGCATAGAACACATAGCTTCTCTTATGTTATTTATTTATTATTATCATTTTGTGAGCCCATTTTAGTATTATTAGCAATTGTCATAGGGTTAGGGTTAGATATAAACGAGCCACTGTTTATAAAGGCGAGAGCCGAGGTTCAGTCAGGAAAAACAAAATGATTGGGGGGAAAAAAATCATTCTATCATTTTGAGTAGGCCTTGTATTCTTTGCTTTGGGTGCTTGCATGTAGCATATAAATTTGAATTGAGCTATCTTTGTTTTTAGTTAAAAGCTTACCCACCACATGTAGTTTTACTCGCATAACACGCGCTGAATTTAAGTACTGTATTTTCAACCTGATTTTCAAAATCAATTTTTAAACAATTTGTAGAAGACTGATGGTTCAAGATTAATTTGTGGTAAAAGCCAAACAGAACCTGATTATCAGCCGAAGCAGCTTCGTTCTCAGTCAATAAAAAGCTGATTGAGGAACACTTAGTGGCCGGCCAACATGTGTTCCTGGATGGTAATGTGCTCTCAGAGGTCATGTTTTTAATTCAATTTTACTCTTCTGAGTCAGGTAATCACTTTAGCAACCCTCTAAGAGCACACAGCTTTTTCACTCAATCAAGAAGCAGTTTTTCGAAAAGCATTTTCACGTATCCACTTCTCAACGTGAAGATTGACATGCTGCTCATTAAATTGCCAAAAGATATAGATTAATTTCAGGCATCACCACACTAAGAAAGGTTGGGATGCGGAGAGAAGGTAGAATGTGACTGTCAACTGTCTGATGTTCACACTGATATAACATATTATACATACGCATACTCAAGAAGGAAGAATTTCATGGCACTTAGTGATGTTTCTATTAGATTTCAGAACAACATTTTACCAAACAATTACCAGAACATGCTTCACAGCATCGATTTTGTGTCAGATTTCAAATAAAAAACTCATACAATTTATTGTCACATGTCAAAATCACCTTTAAAGACACTTGTATTTGTTTGCTGGTGACTGTAATTGAGTTTTTAAAAATCTGCAGAGCACTGAAGAAATCAGCTTATTTCTTCAATGTAATGAGTGGTTCAAACTTAAAAAGGAATTCATCATACAGGCCACTTATTTTTCAATGTGGCTTTCAGGAATAGTTAACATCTAAACAGTCACACACACACATACACACACACACACACACGCACACACACACACAATGACAGTAGTGGGGTGTGTCTTTCGTGGAGGGGCTGTTGTACACATGCAAACATGAATAAACATGAATAAACAATTATTCAAAGTTAATGAAAGCAACAGAACTGAGGCCTTCAGAGTCAATTCGATGAGCCTATCTGTCTTTGTTGACAATTAAAGGATTTTGGATTAGGGCGGAGCACTTAAACTGAGCAGCACATGAACAAATGAACTCAACCCCTCTGAGCCGGTAAAGCTTCGCTCCCTGAGGGGTTGTATCCAGCACGCAGGGCGGGGGTGTTGTTTAAGAGGAGGATTAGGACCATTGTCAGGTGTGTAAAAAGCACTCAGTTGTTATGTTGTTGTAGAGACATCTCTGACTCTTACGTCAAATAACGCTTTTTTTCCATGAGGAGCCTTTTGCTATACAACCTCCTTCGTGCTAACCAGCTAGCCCTGGGCCTTAAAACCTCTTTCTCCCAATACAGTTACCAGCAAGTAGCTACTCCGGTACCTATATGAGAATCAGGTGGCCAATTCTTACATAGTGCACCTTTAAACAACCACTACCGCTGATTAAAATGTATTTGACATGACTCAGAAATATTCATAGACAAGGTAACATGTTAGTCAAGTTTGCCTTCCTCGCTCTCTGACTCTCACTGATAAGTTATAGGGACAAAATGACCAAATGAAACACACTATTACTTTGATAAAATCATAGTTTCTTAGGATTTGAAGATTTTTGGGAACATCTGGAATACTGTAAGTACACAACTCAACAAAATATATAACAATGGTCTAGTCATTTGTTTGTTTTTTACCTTTTAATGCACACCTGTTACAAATTTTTACTTGGTTTTGAAGAAATCCTGCAATAAATGTGCTTGCCATGATCCCTTGTAATGCACATTTACATATTTAAGTGTTTCACATATAAACATGATACTGACAGAGATGTCCTGATCATCTATTATCTTCAGTGGCAGAGGGAAGGCGTGCTTTTTAGGACCACAGCTACACCACTGCTACACAGCAGCATTTACTGACAAATGGACAGTCAATAGTAATAAGGCACAAACTCCACTGGGACCCACACACAGCTCTGCAGAGAACATCGGCTGTTGTACTAATGGTAGAAATGTTCCTCGCAGCATACAATGTTTCAGACGCATTCGATTACGCGTGGGTCACATAATCTGTCACGATATGACTTCCTGGCAGCAAGCACAGTGGTTTAGTCAGACAGCTTATAGCGTCTGAACCAACCCTGCCTCTTACACATTATTGTTCAATTTTATCACATTAGAGGAGATTATGATCTAAGCCTTGGATAGGATTAGCTCTAAGTAGCTGAGAGGTGTTACAAACACTACTAGAATAAGAATGATGTTGTTTGAAGTGATATGATCAGCAGGTGGACATGTAGGAGTCTAAATCACGTCAAATCTGTGACTCAAGGAGGATAAACTATCTTCCAATTGACCTGAGGTCAAGCTTACACACAAGCATCATCGATAGACAGCAGAGACACGACTTTATCAACAGACATTCTTCATTTTTTCTTCAGCTCACGTAGCTCAACAGTGGTGCATGAATACAACTATCTTAACAATAACAATCAGATGCTCAACATTCCTAAGTTGTAATGTCAGGTTTAAAGACTGCATTTTAAATTCAACTGAAGGAGGTATTTGTTTTGATCTCAGAGTGATAGCACAGTTGAATGGAAAAATAATCTTTTCATTTCATCAGTGTCTTCATGTTTTTAACATTTAAATTCAGCTTTTCCTTGCTTATTAGCGGCTAGTTGTCAACTATGTGTATTACAATTCATTGTGCATGTATTTAAAATGAAATTATTTTGTAGATTACGTATGTGTGTTTAACCTTCTACTTCCTGTCGTTGTCTTTTTCCCACCCTTTCTCTGTGTACACCTGAATTCCTTAGTTAAGTTAATCAGTTCCTGTGTTTCTCCTCACTCTTTGTCAGTTCGTCTGCGTCGCCTCCTGATTTGTCCCCTTGGATTTTACGGTTTGTCTTCCGTTTTTAGGTTACTCTTTAGTTTTCTTGGATTCTCCTTGTTGCTTTTTTATTTCCTGCTTTTGCTGGCTTGTATTTTTGACTTTGGATTTTAGGGCTTCAGCTTGTTATCAAAGCTCCATTTTTGTTTTTCAACCGGCCTTCGTCTGTGTGTCTTGCATTTGGATCCATAATTGAACATCTCCACTAGCCGATGTGCATGGCATTAACTAGTTCCAGTACCTCATATTCACCATAAACATATACATCATTACATTTGTGATATATTATGTTTATCACATGTGCCTCCAATTGTGTTATATTAGTAAAGTTGTTGTTCACATTGATTTCTGACTCTGCTGACCTTGTGAATAGAAGGTTTGATAAGGATGAGTTAGTGTCATGAATTGGTTTTTATTGTTCTTGTTATTTTTAATAAGCATGATTCAACCAGAAAAATGCAAGTCACTGCAAGCAGCGTTATGATGTACGTAGCTTTCAAGATAGCTGGGAGCACGTGGGGCTCAGCTGTGGGACTGGCATTAGAAAAAGAATGTAAATAGTGGGCTACCCAAAGTAAGATAATTAATTGAATTTGATACCATTTTGCATTTTAACAATCTAATTAAATTGATGTTTGCTATTGACCCCAGGTCCTCCATTGAATTTTAGTTTCTTTCCCTTGATGGGAAAAAGGTTGGTCAGGCCTGATCTATGGGTATTGTGATAGTTGAAAAGCACTAAAACATGACTCAAACGAGACCCATTATCTGGCACAATATACTAATGTTCGCCACCACTGAGCATATTTGTCTCTGTAATTACAGGGAACATGAATCACATCCACAACTGGCCAAAGGCATGATTGATACTCATTTCAAATATACATAAAATGTTAAACATTACATGAAAGTGGTATTCACTCAAATAGATAAATGAAGCACTGCACTAACAATCAGGTAAATATAGAGTTCTGGATATGAACCATATAACTATGAACGTCACAGAGTCAGTGGAAGTAAAAACAACCGTTTTCAGCATTCTTTTCTCCCAACACCTAAAACCCTGACCAGAAAAAACATTTTATCTAGAGAAATTTTCATCGAAGGTTTTATAGACAAAACACTTAATTTACAGGTTTTTCCAAAATCATTACCATCAAAAACCTTCACCTTTACATGCATTAAAAATACAGAAAACTTGTGTAGTACTACTGAGTTGTGTGTACTAAACAGGAAATTCAACTTATAACCAAGCAAGCAATGTTTAACTGTTTTATGCATGCTGTATTATGGTTTTATGGTTTTTATGGGTTCCTTCCTCATCTTTATAAAGCCAATATATTTATTATATCTCGAAGTGCATGTGCAATATCTTGAATATCTCTTTTAATCTTAATTGTATGTAATGTGTCTTAGTTGTACCACTGTACCATCTTGTTAGCTTAATTTTGTTTTAATCATCAAATCAAATTTTATTTATATAGCCCAAAATCGCAATCACATTGCCTCAATGGGCATTACAATATGTTTGTGTGTTCGTGTGTGTGTGTGTGTGTGTGTGTGTGTGTGTGTGTGTGTGTATGTGTGTGTGTGTGTGTGTGTGTGTGTGTGTGTGGTAGCATTGCCCAAGCAAAATTTCGCCCTGGGCACCATTAAACCATATCTTATCTAATCTTATCTCAGTATATAGATATCTCAGAGTCATCTGACTGTGTTAGGAGTATGCTAATGCATTCATCCTTATAAAAAAGGGAGGTTTAGTAATGTTGGCAAAAACAGATGTGCCATTCTGTATTCCTCTAGTGAAGCTCGGTCAGCTGTTGTGATTATTTGCTCTCTTACATTGACCCCACTGTTCACAGCAGCAGAAGAGCTCTCACATATCCCTGAACATGTTGTACACCTTGTGTATAAAAACAGACTGTCAGCGTGGAGTGAAAAATGGATGAATAGAGTCCATATCTCTATCTGATAAGTCTTATCTGTGTCATAACGACAGATCAGTGAAGATATCAACCATGTCATCTCAGTGCATTCAAGCTCCACCTCTGTCTTTCATGCTTGAGCACGTTAGTGCATTGTGAGCATCAATGTGCATGAATGCACAGCTATATTTTGAATAACCAACCCCGGATTACATAACCCACGTAGTGCAAACCGTTCTCAAAGCTCTCACTGATTATTCTAAAGTCTTACAGGCACACTTTGGGCCACTTGGGGAAACAATCACGGGAAAAACCCTCCCAAGAGTTGCACTTCGTTTCACTTCTGCTCCGTCACATTTCCTCCCAAACAGGGACAGCTAGAATACACTGTATATTCTAGAAGGAAATAACATTACCAGCATTTTTTCTTTCACTTTCTCAGTATATGACACAGTGACTCTCATGCAACACATGCACATAAAACTTGTTAAAAAAGATTACCTAAAGATGCTCCCAGCGTCCTATGCAGACTAGTTTTTATTGTTAATAACTGGAAGCTCCTCCACACCCTCTTGATCCGGGCGTCAACAGAAATTCCAAACATATAAGTCCCAGAGCGTGGTCCTGCATGATCCAGCGGCTCTGTCACCACAGCATGAGCAGAGCCTGTCAGCCCAGCAGAGTGCCAGTCAGCCGCTGACTTCTTCTGAGCAGCAGTTGCTAGGTGATTACTCAACTCCAGTCAGTGAGCACACAGGAGAGCATGCTCTCTCTCTCTCTTTCTCTCTCACTCCCTCCCTCTCTCTCTATCACAAGTCTTAGCTAATCCACACACTCAAACACACACACAGTAGTTGCTCATTTGTAGCAACAAAGGAAGAGCAAAAAAAGACAGTCTGGTCAGTCTCACAGGGCATGGAGACCAACGATCAGAAATCTTAAAAAATGATTGCAAAAGCGTCCCTGCTGCTTTCATCAACTTCCAACTCTACAGGGAGACACTTCCCTCCAGCAGAATTTAGTTACACTTGGAAGTTTTTCCTTCTCCATCTAAATCGTGCAGACAGCATGATCCTGTATCCTGTTCCTATCACGGAGCTCCTTCCTCTCAAGGACAGCGACCAGATGGTGTCTTATCTTTGACCTTGTTTCTTATCAACGACACGAGACAGCTGCACTGAACTCTCTGAAGATTTTCTACACCAATAAACTTATCACATCATCAAGAATTCGAAAGTAAAATACGCTTGATTTATCAGTTTATCAGACAAATAATCTCTATTGAAAATGCCAAGTTAAAGGACAACTTATTTCCATTGTGGTCCTCTTTCCAGGAAGCCGAAGATTAATGTCAAACTAAAAGATGGCTAATGTGAACTTGGTAGTTATCATTTGTCTCATTTTAAGGATGGATGTGGTAATTGTCTCAGACGTTTGCAGAGATTTGCCTGTTGCAGCCCGAGGCTTTAGTTTAAACACGTTGTTGTCTCTCGTTGTGAATTTGATGCCTGACAAAGGTCTGTGTTGCATCTCCATTGAAATGGCTGCTGTCAGTGCAAAGCTGAATAAAAATCTCACTCTCGCACTTCCCACGAGTAGCTTCATCAGCTCATTCCACTGGGGCTAATTTGTGAATGACAGTGTTGATAAAGGCTATAGGAGTGAATTCAACAGTCAGTGATGGTTCATGTAAATGCTTATTGATTGAACATGTCAACTTGATCAAATTTAGCAAGATTTGAATGGGTTTTGTACATTTCTTTACCTAAGCGATGCCACATGTTTAATGTCTCCCCATGCTTCAAGGAGGATTGTAAAATAAACAACAATTAAATTAAATACACTTTCGTGTATTCAATTTAAGTCTCAATTTACAGCCCAGTCGCCGGAATAAAATGTCGGCAGTTCTGCAGACCACTGATACGTTCACATTTGTACGTGTCAAAATTCTGCACACCGTATTCACATCTCTACAATATGTGTCAGTTCACGTTCACATTAGCTACATGTATATATGACCCGACTTTCATGTATGGAGTTGAAGGGTGTGTAGTTAAGCGAGAGGGCTGCTAAGCTAGTGACTGGAGTTCAACACTGCGTTTCAACATTTTTAAAGAGACTGCTGGACATCTCCAGTTGTGTTTGTGACAACCAAAGCAGGTATTTTATGTCAAAACATGATATTTTCCTCACCCTAACCATTTGTTTGTTACGCCTAAACCTAACCAGGGCATAAGTGCAGCATTATCACAACATAAAATACAAAATTAAAAAGTTTCAGTATAAAGAAAAGTTAAAAGTCCCATATTTTATTTTTTATCAATTTCACACAGCTGTCAGAGGTCCAACAACACTGTATTTGAAATGTATTGCCCCAAACCCATCCGTGGTCCGGAATCTCAGCTGTCATAAAGTCGCTCAAGTGAGCTCTACTGAGAGCAGGCTGTTTCTGTGCCTGCACCTTTAAATGCTAATGAGCTCCGTCTGTCAACACCTGTCTGCCTGCTACACGCCCCTCTCAGAGAGAGGATGCCGCTTACACTAGCGGTAGCATGCGCTGATGTTTTACGGTGGATGTATCGCTATGGCTCACCGAGATGCTGTTGTTCAACCATACCAGTTTGACCCAGAAGGAGAGGCTCCTGAAGAAGTACAGACTCTGCGGCTGCAGCAGGACATTTCAGAATGGTTAGTGTGTCTGAATAATGTTAGTTTGTTCTATGTGTTGTTACAGTTACTACCATGTAGCTAATGGCTAACAGCTAGCGAAAGCTGTGTTTGTCCCAAACACAATCTCCAAACTCTTGGACGGTGTTCACATCGTCTCCGTCTCCAGTCTGCACGTTTCCAGACTTTTTACAGTGACAACCAAGCTCCTTCGTAATATTATTAACATTAAACTCGCTTCAAACGCCGTTGCATAGCAGACTTCACCATACTCGTAGGCAACTGTAAATACTATCAAAACATGGCGACACTTACCTGTGGCTCGGGTGCAGTTGCTGGGTCCCGTATGGGTTTAACTGATGCTTTTACAAGGGTCAGTGTCGAGGTAAAGCCAGCTTTGTACTGACCCTCGTTACTGAAGCAGTCCAACGTGAAGTGGTTAGCACACACATACAAGCTAACACGAACCGCAGCGGGCATATTGTCATTACAAAGGAAAAGCAACCACTGTCTCTTTTGTTGTTCTGTAGCTGGGACAGAATATAGGCACTGATGTTGATTTTTACAAACAACAAGAGAGTAATTTGCGTGTCTAGCTCTGAGCGACGACATTGTGAAACACTGCTAACTTACCGCTGGACACACCAAACTTCACCTTGGGGATGAACGCCCCCCACTCGGACATCTCCCATCATCGTGCAGAGGAGGCCGGCCTATGAACATTTTTCCTTTCATTACGCAACAACAGGAGCTGAATCTGAACAGCCTGTAGGAGCGCCGTTTTACCAGTGGGTGGGCTGCAGAGACCATGCAGGAATCGTTTGCTTTCCTCATTCTGGGAGTTGGCAGGCTCAGGGAGGACCAGCTTATATATTTAGAGACCAGAGAAGACGTGTTTTTTATGGGACCTTTAAGTTTCAATATATCAGTTGTTTGCAGAAAAGTACATACACCAATGTTGATACCGATACAGATCTACCGACTGGTTTGTCATTTATCATATTAAGGAAGTGACGATACATGCAAAAATTGACATATTAGTAATCGGCTTTTTAACTGAGTTTGAGACAAGAGAATTGTGAAGAGATATAGATGGAAGTAACTGAAAAACAGAGAGATGGAGTTGGAACAAAGACTGAGCAGGTGTAGATGTTTGTCACTAAATCCCCATCTCAAATCTGACTCCTTGTCAGTTCACACAGAACAAACCAAACAGCTAAGCTGCTAAAATTTCAATAAAACAATGTGACGGAATATTGTCTAATTTTAAATTCATCATTCTGAATTTGATAGAATTAAGGCTTGTATTGAGCAGGAACGCATTTATGACCAGGCAAATGTATAAAAATGTATTTTGGATGTCATTTTGATGGACTAAGGGAAACTGGAGAGAGAACATGAGCACTCAGTTTGCTCTTTTTCTAGCCAGTAACAAATGGGATTTGAAATTTAAAGTTGATTTACATTTTCTTTTTGTTTGAATTTAGTTTGGTTTAACTTACAGGTTCAACTTTAGCAAATTTGTTTCTGATATTGATGATTTCTTCTAGGGTTTTTGGCAGCCTGGTGAGATGACAGGAGATGGCACACAGCAAAGATTCAATGATTTCTGATGTGGAAGACAAAAGCTGAGAGATATCTAGTCTGTGTACAAGCTGAATATCCACTGGACATGTTATTCTGTGCTATCGAAATCCATTTTGTAAATTTACAGCTGGTGTCACTAATGCAGGATCTTTCTAGCTTATCAATTTAATTTCATCTAAATCCGACTAAATTCTTATAAATCCTACAAAAGCTGTTACAACGAGGCTATAATGTCTGGGAGAGAGTCAAAAAGTGAGGAAGGAAGTAAAATGTAAATGTTACTATATATAACATAACATAGCATAATATAACACTGATAAAACTTAAGCAAAATGATGTTACTACTCTACCTTGAAATAACAGCTTTAAAAACATTTTGATGACAGTTAACTTCAGTGAAAGGTGTCTCCGTCTCAGCCACTTTGTTTCTGCACTACATCACAGAAACGCAGGGTGTGCAACACTTAACAGCAGCACATCACACACAGCACCAACTGTCAAACTGGTGAAACTGGTTTATATTTTATGGAAAAATTTCCTCTGGTTTTCCCTCTGATGTCCTCTACTCTCCCTATTCTGTGATTTATGGAGTTTCTTTAGGGCAACCTGTAACTGCCACGTGGCGTAGCTAGAAGTTTGCTTTGCTAGGTTAAAGCCGGGCGAGCGAGTAAAGTCCCCTCTGTTGACATCATGACAGAGGTGAAGAGACCGAAGAGGACGTTAATGGAGGAAACTAAGAGGCTATTCAGTCTATTTTCGACAGAGATTTAGTCGTTGGCATGTTACAGCCATTTCTTATTGTCTCTGGTTCACACTACGTTAGCTTGGCGTGCTGTTACTGTTCTGATCAGTGTGCAAAGACCTGGGCATGCATGTTTACTTCAAGACATACGTTTTCAAGACAAAGCATTGTCACTCGTGCCGAGTTTTGATTGTAGTTAGCACGTTAGCACTTCAATTTCGTCTGGAAGTACAGGTTGGAGCTCAGATTCAGGGCATTTGATGACGTAACAACTCTGTGAGCAGAGATAAGGGAACACAACCCAAATGTTTTTATCAAATCTTCCTGCTCATTCGGTGCAAATATCCGCGGCACTCTTGGAGCGACTCCTGTCCTGGACATGGCACACTACGTGAATGCTGAACCACCAGAGGATCCACATGGCCTTGTTTTTCCTACCCCCCTCCTCCCAATCCTCAGACACCAGAGGGCACGCTGCGTCCCTGCCACTTCCTGTTCATCAGCTTTCTCCACTGGCTGCCCTGCAGGCTTCTTCTATGGACTGATGATAGTGACACACCACCACCACCACCACCACCCCCATCCCCGCACACTCTCTTTGCTCAGCACCCAACAGATACGCCTCCAGCCCTAACATGCATGCACAATACATAAAGATGAAAGCATTCATAAAAAAAGGTTTCTCAAAGCATATGCAGCACGCATGCTTATGAAACCTACGATGTGTAATTTGTCACATCTAATATAAACAGTCAAAGCTTCCAGATATTGAAAGCAGGTCAGTCCAGGCCACATGCAGGCTGACGTGGCTGTTAGAGAGCCATCTTAAGACCATAAAAAAACAAAAATGACAACTGTGTTGTTTCAATCACGGAGCCCATCGGAAGCAGGAAACAAAGGCGAGAGCAAATTGATGATCAGGCCATCCAAGCTTCGGTCAGCATGCCCTGTGTGCTGAGCTCGGCTCATGTCTGCTCTGTTAAACAAACAGCACGCGGCTGCCTGTTCCCGCCGGTTGTAGGAGTCAGCAGCATGAGAAGATAAATATCACAAAGTTGCGTGCATGAGTGGCACCCATAGACACTCACACATGCGGTGAGTCTGCCACATGTACACGTACGTGCACCACAGTCACATGCAAGAAACATTAGCTGCGGTTACATGGACAACATAACGCGATCAAAATCATTCTAAAAACAGAGTCCATCTTAACTCTTTACAGAAATGCTAAATAAAGTGATACGATGTCTCAAAGCAATCTAATCAGAATATAACTTTTTTGACAAGCACATAGGGGTTTTAAGTGTCTTATCCGTCGGCCGACATCAGCCGATATGGCACAGCCACCTTTCAAGTGGCAGATTTTTTAATAGAATTTAGCTTCTTCTGTTCTATCGGGAGGCCCCGTGCCAAATGAATAGGAAAAACAGAGAATGTATGTTTAATTAGGAAGCAACACTTAATAATGAGATAAACAGATAATAATAATCTACAAAACCAGTTGCAGTTTCCCACAAGTCCTGTTTTATTTTACACTTTGGAGTTCAGATTGTGGGATTTTGATGATGTAACAACTCTGTGAGCAGAGATAAGGGAATACAACACAAATGTTTTGATATAATCTTCCTGCTCTTTCGGCGCAGTAATTGCAGGCATTTCACTCAGACGTCAAGCCCGGGGTGGGAAACTCAAATGTCATACTGCTGTGTTCCAGGTTTCAGTTTGTATAAACGCAGGGAATCTGACCTATTGTTATCATTTCATTGCTTCCCCATTGATCAGCAACTGGTAAGACAATGGATAGTGAAAATCCAGAGGGACATTGGGCCACATTTCAAGGTAAAACAACATATCTGATATCCCATAAGCTACCGTTATAGACAACAGTAAATGCAAGCATACCACGGACCAGACCACAGGAATGGGGAAATTACCTCAAATATTGATGCATATCTAAGGCACATTTATTTAAGAAATGTAAGTGAAACACACTGGATGTAATCAAGCAATCAAGTCAGCTAGGAAGTGGCTGAATGCTAATGTCAGCTAATTGATTATCAAATATGCAGTTTTACCTTGAAATATGGCTTAATGTCCCCACAGATTTTCATTACCCATTTCTTATCAGTTGGGAAGCGGTGAAATGATAACGATTTGTCAGCTTCCCTATGTTTACTTAACTTTAATCCTGGAACACATTTAAGCTTGCACAGAAACAAAAGGGGAGCGGGTAAGAAGACGAGTCAAGTAAACACGCATTACCTCTCACTACATACTCTGATTTACTCAAAAGTCCATAAAGATTTTGGGAGGAAGACTAAAACCTGGAGACATAGTGGACATACACTGAATAATTGACATGGCTAGTCATGAATAAATGATATCCACTGGTTCATTAGGGCAATGCTACACTCAGTTTGGCACAGTTTTGTATGGCCACGGGCGTTCTGTAGGACAGATCTGGGTGGGAGGAAGAGGAGGAGGTGTGCAACTTTGTTTCGGGGCTTCCCCCTCAGCTTGACGCAATGTAGGTGGTACAATTCCCGCAACATTGCTCCTCTGCTGTCTCCCCATATAAGCTGGTATCAGGCATTGCTGCGAGTATTTCAGTAAGCAGTAAGAATCCAGATCTCATGCAGCTTAAGGTTTTCCATGGACACCAAAAGGTAATAAAGCCTCTGTGAGGAAGCTGAACTTTTGGGAACTCAGGGGAAGATGAAGGCAGTTTACTGCCACAGTTCATCCAAACTGTCAGGCGATGTCTGAGGTCTGATGCCACCAGTAACAAGATAGGCCTACCTTCCTGCATTGCGGCAATATATAGAGGAATAACTGAACTCCGGCGCCAGGCAGAATAATTTGGTGAAACTGTTGTACAAACAACAAACTGTAAAATACTGGGAGCTAGGGTAATGATTATCTGTCAACAAGCTGATTATGTGAGCATTGACTTGATAGCCCTTCAGTCGAAGCTTGTGAGGTAATGCCAGCTCAGCACATCCAACAGCAAGAGGATCCATGTATTGATGCTGATGCTGGAAGTTATTGTCATGGATTTAGGGTGAAGTACATCTGAAAACACTACTGAGGGCAAATTAAGTGAAAATCACATTTGGAAAACCTGTTTGTCAATCCACACGTGTTTTAAGACATAAAAATACTTAGGGTGGAATGATTATTTCTGTTTGATATACCAGAGATTTTATTGAAAAAATCTTAACTCCTAACCTGAGTTTTCAAAAACTATCTGGAAAGGCACCACTATGAACTCCAAAACTGATATCTGGACAACGCGATCTGTCTGTCACTGTCTGTTAGGCTGACTTCAATCACTGTGATCGACAGTAGGAGAGCGTTTCCACCAGCAGAGCCAATTGGTAAATAAAACTATTAATGAAGCCGGTCGAGACCAATAACATCTTTCCCATGGAGAAAAAGCCTTCAGTGTGATTCTTTGCTCTTCTTTCAATGATATTAAGTCTACAGCTCTGATGTAACTGATGTTAGCGGCATGTACGGTAACCTCTTGAGGCTATTGTTCAGGCAACCCGGTGCTTCTCCCGCTGGTCATCACATATAATCTATGCCCATCGATGCCGTCCCTAACTGCCAGTATTTCCTCAATGGACACTGATTGTGTTCAGCCACAAGTGCATAGCTTGAAGCATGGCAAGATGGGTTTGTGAGATCACATGATGACATCATCTTGCAAAACCAGCTGCCTCTCAAGGTAAATCTACTCCCTCTCTGAGAAGTTTCCATATCAGTAGGGTGGACAGCAATAGATTTTGCAGGCAAAAGCAGGACTGCGATTTGTCCATATTTTTTTTACTTCTCCCCTGACTACTCAAATGTGCACACAGGAAGAAAAACACTTCAAAAATGACGCGGCTAGCTTGCCAGTAGTGTGCAGTTGCACTTGAGATGTTGGGTTTATTTTTCTTCAGAGATCCTTCATTGATTAGTTTGGGAGGAGGGTTTACTCTGGACATATCTGAGAAACCAAACTTTGTGACAAAGTGAATTTCTATCACTTGTTGTTTATTGTTAAACTGCATTATTCAGCTCACCCAAACTCCAAACAGCTACAAGGAGAAATACTGAGAAAGCAAATGACCGTTGTCAGGGTACAAAATCAAAATCTGTTGACCTTTACAAATCTAGATGTGGTAGTCTAACAAAGGTATAGATGTCAGTGCTGAAATAAAACTAAACAAAAAAAATATAAGTGTGCATCTAGTGTCATACAGTGTCACAGTGGAGGTCAAACAGAATGAAATAACAATAATCAAAGCCCATTTCTGAGTGGTCGGGGCCTTAAAGATGAGACAGCGAGTGATAATTCTGTCAGAAAAATGACTCGCTGACAGTTTAATTCAGTCCCTAAAGCAAGTGCGCTGGCAACAATGACACAAGATCGAAAATGATTTACCCAATGCAGTCAGACAAATTGTTTAAAAAATACACTAACATGCAATTACCAGAACTGGAGCAGCTCTACATTCAAATCTTGTGATACCATGGGGATTTTTCCTTCTTTATAACAGGATTGCACAAAATAATATTACAACCATGCAAGATCATTTCCAAAAGAAGCACATGGTCTGTTCCTACTTCATCTTAACACAGTTACTTTACAATGTTTCATTACTTCACAATGCAACTGAAGCCAGAGAGGTTTGACGACAAGATATAACAATCAGAACCCATAAAATCTCATCAGAAACAAACCTTACTGAGGAGGTCGCCCGCGGGGCAGATGTGAGATGTGCAGCCTATAGTGGTACTTGCACTTGATCCTAAGTGCTACATCCAGACCTGGTTAACTTTCCAGTGCGCTCACACAGACACACACTCACATCATAATTTAACAGCCCCTTGTGCCCTCGTGTGCTGGAGGGAAATGGGCTGTCTCTCTCTGAGTAAACCAGCCCACTGCAGCGGCTCCAGCAGAGGAGGAGATGGAGGGTTGACCAGTGCACTGGGACCAGCTTACCTTTGGCTTATCCACAAACATCACTGTTTCTCTTAAGTGTCATCTTACAGTTGATATAAGCTATTTTATTATGTAGCTAGCTACTATGTAGTTCTAGGTCGTTCTTACATGTGCATTGAGTCAGTGCATATAATGAAAACCTCAGTGAACACACAGAAGCAGAGATAATCAGTTTATCCACAGCGCTGCGCTTCCATCTAGTGGTCAGAAGGAGTTCACTAATGCTCACACACAAAGGTTACAGTATAATAAGTGGACAGTTCATGTTATACCTGCAGGGGGACAGCAAAACAATAACTTCACAATCCAGCCTCCACTAATCCAAATGACACCATCTCTGCCTATTCATCTCCCACGCTTTGGCTTGCTCTCGGCTCAATTCGTCATAGTTTTCACATTTCAATTCCAACAAGAACAAGCTAAGACAGGTGGCTGTTCCCTGGCTAAAAGCAGCCCACTCATTAGGTCAGAAATTAAAGGATAAATGGATAGAAAAGTGCGCTGGCTTTAACTGACTCACTCAGCTGCGAAGGATCTGCTTTGTATCCACAATCAATGACACAATTGAGCACTAGAATGCTTTGGGAAGAAATTCAAAGTCTGAATTTTACAATATTAATGAGGCAACAATACAAACTCAGAAATATTCATTTTTTATATAACTGAATAAACAAGCTGTTTGCAGAGGAAAATAAGGTCCACAGAACACTGTTTGATGCCAAACAGATGGCAGGGTCCACCACATATAAACAAAGTAAAACTTTGTTCAGTCATAAAACAAATCGGTCAATGAAGACTGATTAAAATTTCTTCCCTTAAACTACATAGTTCACCTTTTGGAATGTAAAACAAGTCACATCATAGACAGTCACAACATAGAATCTTGATATTTTACCTGTAAATGCAGGTGACTGTTTCATTACAGCCTCAGAATCAGGCTGAATTGTGTTTTTCCACTTCAGTATTTTAGTGTGCTAGCAGAGATTTGTCTGTCACCAGAGTTTCATTCCAGAAAACACACATTTAAATGCATCCCTGACATTTCTCATTGCTTGAAGAGTGCATAGTGTCCTGAATCTTACTCCTCTGACTCAAAGGAAATAAAGTCAGACCGAACAAAAACGGCAAAAAGACCTGCTTAGTCATATTTTCTCTCGCAGCCTTTTCAGACGTACCTTGAGTTAAGCTCAGGGATGTGTCACACAGTTCAGTGCAGCCAGAGATTTTCTGGAGGCTGATACAAATACAGATGGAGCAGACAGAGGCACTCACCTCCCAAAGAGACCTGAACTCCCTCTGTTCAATGCGGAGGAGCTCGCTAAATTCCCGTGTGACAATGGTGGCATGCCGGGGGGTGTTGTCCAGGATCGACTCCCCAAAGGCCGTGCCGGTGCCCAGTGTGCATATAGTGACAGCATCCTGTATCAAAACAAAGATGGTGCTCCACATGAGGGCTGGACAATATATCAATATATCATTATCTTGATGAGAGACCATATATTCTCCTACCTTTTGGATGTCGTTACATAGTGATATGGCCTAAGTGTTTTCTTTTATTGATTTAAAAGCTGCATTGCAGTAAAAGTACAATTTTACCCATTTAGTCATCATATTCACATGATTATTCATCCAAAATGTCATTGTGTTCATATTTTGTGAAAGTACCAATAGTCATTCCTACAATATTAACACAATATCTAAGTATGTGGTAAAAAGTATTGTGATATTTCAGCATTTATAACGTGTTTCAAGGGAAAATTAAAAAGATCGAGATGGATATTGTCTATGGCAATATAGCCTAAAAATATCATTACAAAGGAGACTTTTTTTGTTTGTTTGTTTTTTCCTTCCCTTCAGTGTGTTATTTAGGCTCTTGTACATGTAAAAGGTCTTGAAAATTAAAAAGTACACACCAATAGAAGCTCCTCTATCCCACCAAAACACTGCTCCTGTAACGCCTTGTCACTAGTCCTGCCTTTAATTATGCAATTTTGTGACATCACACTACATCACCGTGTCTCACATTTGCAATATTTATGTCTAGCGGCTAGTTTGGCACCTAAGAATTGTTTTAGCACAGCCTCTTTGTTGTTGTTAGTGATGCTGGCTCAGCCATGTGGGAGCTGACCAATCAGAGAAGACTGGGTATGCGGGAGGGTGGGCAGAGCATTTCAGAATACAGAGCTGTAGGACTTGGCAGAATTAGAAAACTGGTGTGTTTTTAGCATTAAAGCATGTAAACCTATTTGAGTATTACCCCAAAATAAAATTATGAACCTTAAAATGAGCACTTCTCCTTTAAGGACATATCACCCAGTACTACTCCACATGGATTATTCCTCCATAAGGATAAAACGTCCAGCCAGACAACAAGCTTGTCAATCAATGTAATGTCATTATTCTGCTGCACAAATGGCTTTTGTGCGAGGCCCTTAAGGAGCAGTGCTCTCAAAGGCGAGAGGCAATCACCTGAACACTTGTGGCAGACAGACGGATACACTTCAATCTGCAGACATTACTCCAATCAGCACCCACACAAACTGACTGAGGTGCATGAAGCTGCAGTATTAAAAACTATTCAGTAATGTCTCTTAATGCAATAAGCTAAAAAAATTTTGCAGCACGCACTCCAAACCAGCTCGAGGTATGATGTGAATTCTGCTACATGAGGGATGAATTTCAATTGGGGCTTGTTGGCAGTATAGAAATAAGAGTGTCACTCTGATCTGTAAGGCCCACTTGGTTTAACCCATAATTTTCAGTGGAAACTGTGGCATCATGTAATGTTTGGAAAAACATATCAGTCCTACCTGATAATTTGATGTCTCTGAAACTCTGACGTCTAGTGAACCAGAGAGTACAGTGTACCAGCTGGTGCCGATGTCTCCTTGGCGGTACACTTAAAAAACACAAAAAATCAACACGTCTTTAAAAAAACATCCTTCTAGCCTCTCCTCTATGCCAGTTTGACAGATTCAGAGCCCGTGTTTCGGCTTACATGTGATGCCTTTCTCCAAGCACTCGTAGAATCCACATAGACAAATTCGCTGCAGCAGACTGGGATGGAATCGCTCGAAGGCCTTCACGTTTTTCAGACGAGCCAGAATTATGTCTACATCTTCCCCAGAGCGCTCTGCTGGTCTTGAGAAATAAACAGAAAACAACATTATACAGGCAATTGTTTAAATAAATGTACATGTGGCACCCAAATAATAGCCAGAACAGCGTAGGGGTATCTGAGGCTCTGCAGAGGGAACATATGAGGAACACCGGCTCCTGGAACGGTTGCAGTCTTCATGAACTCAGTCAACAACTCTTTATATGGCTGCCTACATTACCCACAATGCAACTAGTGGGTAAGGAGTGATTACAGGCAGCTTCCTATGGAGCCACAAAAGGCTTTTAGCTAGTTTTTCAAATATGCAGTAGTGCTCCCCAAGACATGTGAACACACTTCAATGTGTAAATTTGGTGGAGTTATCCTTTAAAACATTTTCAGCTTGGTATTTAAGCATTGTTTCGGTGTTAAGAAGTCGATAGCTAAACATTAAAGTACAGCCCAAACAATACATCAGTCAGCCAATATCATCGGCCAGTATTGCCCTATTGTTTAATTTACAATTATTCAATTCCTGCACTGCACTGTTTCAGTTCACTGATGTCACTTTAGACATTAAAGTTTATTGATAAACGGTAAATATCCTCCTTCCATGAAATATTGGTTGTCTCAAGTGTTTGCTAATTACATTTGAGAAATTATGATAAAACATGTGGGTGTATCAGCCGATTCATTAATATCAACGGCTTTTCACTGTGAATTATTGACTTTTAAAGCAACAAAATGTAAGTTCCTGTGGTAAGATAGTCGAATTGTCTATCTTGCTTCCAAAGTCATCAAATACCGATGCCTTAAGTTGTCAAAGCATCAGCATCTGACCACCTGAATAAGAGATGGGACTCAACAAACAACTATCTATCTCCAGGAAGTGACATTTTGTTGATTTTAAAGTATATAATTCATTTTTTAAAGCCACACAGAGCCTTGCATGTAAATTGAGAAAACTGACCGCACTCTACAAGCTGCCCACTGTTTCAAGTGGATAATGCAAAAAGAGACGATTTACATAAAGAATTCGAGCTGTAACAATGTGAGTAGCCTAAACTGTGGCAAAAAAAAAACAAACAAAAAAAAACGTTCACATCATCACAGATGTGTCAGTGTGTGTTTGATCCCTCTTTCTCCTCTGTTGAGCTGCATCGCACTGCCCCAAATTTGTTCCACTGAATCAGGAGCCTCTGATGTAACATGTGGGTGGCTGTACTGTAGCTTACATCACCTTTGAATCCTTCTCCATCCTTTAAAAAGAGAAAACCAAACAGTATCAATAATTCAGAAGGGGAAACAAGTACGTACTCCACAACCCTATAGCTTCATGTGGCTCTGAAAATGAAACATTATTCTTTTTTACCCGCTGTGTCGCAGTACAATAAAAGTGTTTTCACCGAGCAACAGCTTGCAAGCAAATGCCTCCTCATTATGTTTTCCTTGACAATCATTCAACACACGGCAGCAACAATGATGTATCTTTATCGTTGTCTCTCAGATTGGACAGCAAGGCAACAGAGAGGTGTGTGGGAGCCTGAGTTTTAAAGCCAAGGTGTCTGTTTGGAAACCAACCAAGTCAATCCAGAAAAAGCTTTCAAAAGGTGCTGATTAAGAGTTCAAGTGAGGACAGAGTGTTTTCATCATGAGGCAGCTTGTGTCAGTACGAACACTACAAACAATGATGGCTCGAAACTGCTTCTCATTTACAGTCCTGTTGCAGAGTGTGAGACTTTGACGCATAGTGAGTGACATAACACCTGCATCTCCAGAGCTCTGAATCAAACTGTGGTCAAACAAACTGTTTCACAAGGAAACAAGTGACACATGTAGTGTTTGTGTTCACCTGACTCGTGCTTTGCTGTAGAAGAACTGTAAAAGTGAAAAGCGTTCATGCAGGTATTTGCCAGGAAAAGGTGACTCATCCAAGATCCATTTGATTTGAGCGACACAGGTGGCTTCTACAGCACCGCTAAGAGGAGGATATCACTGTGCAAACACGCCTGGCCGACTGCGTCACCTTGCCGCTTTTAGCTGCTGCACTTTGGACCCTTTCTTTGTTGCTCCATCCTCAGTCTGTGTATCCAAGTAGCCAGTTTAGCTTTTGTGCCACATCCCTGTCTGTTTAACACCTGCAGCACTATGTTCACTTTCCACTGTGTCTTAAGTCTGAATGTGTGAATTCAAAGTGTAATGTTCATCCCAAAATCCCACGATGGAGTAAACTAAGTCAAATTAAATTAATCCAATAGGGCTGCAGCTAATGATTGTTTTCACTGTTGATTAATTTGTTGATTTGTTGGGGGGGGGGGGGGGGGGGGGAATGACCTCCCTCACATAGTTGTTGACCATCATCTACTCATCTTGAGTGCCCTGCCCACAAGTGCCCCCTTTTCCTCAGTTGAGCTTCTCAGTAATTTATTTACAGTAAATAAATAATGAAAATAAGATGAAAATAAGAAATGCAAAACCAGCCAGACAATTTTAACCATCTGTCAATGCCCACCCTTTTTGTTGGTCACCCTATGATTTTCGGTGGCCCCTTCTGACCCTCCCTACAAAAACTTTCTAGGGGCAGGGGCCCCATAGTCGAAAGAACAAGTGCCCTCTCTGATGCTTCTATAGTAGATAAAACAACCCTCTAGAGTGTCCTTCCAGTGGACTCAATGTGTTCAGGTGCCCAGTCTTCACTATCACAACTTTCCAGGCGCTGGTGCCCCGCCACACACAGCTGGTGCCCTTTTTCATTTCTTTGCCCCTGCCCCTCAAACATCCTGAGTCCGCCACTGTCCCCAACAGAGAAGTCTATAAAGTGTCAAAAAATGCCCATCAAGATCTCCCTGGGCCCAAAATGATGTCTTTAAATTGCTTCTTTTGTCCAACCAACATTCCAAAACACAAGGACTCTCCAGTTAATGTCATACATGACAAAGAAAAGCAGCAAATCCTTCATTTAGGAAACTGGAACCAACAGATGATTGACATTTACGCTTGAAAAATGACTTAAGCCACTAATCAATTAGCAACATCGATGGCGATAAACTTTCTGTCAATGGACTAATCAATTAATCAACTAACGGTGGCAGTTTTTAATTCATCTGAACATCACGGTACTACATTGCAGTCGTTCGCTGTGGATGACAGACGTTTACGTTACAGCTGTGCAACACTGCACCTGTCAGTGGTCGATGCAGGATGATGATGATAATGATGATGCTCCATAAATAGCCTGAATATGAAAACAAATGTACCACTCCCTGAAGTCTATCTGAACCCATCAAAATCAGGTCTTGTAATCTGATCACTTTTAAAACAGTCCCCCTGCAGCTGCCTGGTGGTTTCTGACAGGTGTGCATGCAGTAGTTTCACCTCCTGATCAGGTGATGTGCAGCAGACTTCAAAGCCAAATTCGTCTTATGGACAGTTTTACCATCCTGTGTTTTCCTCTAACACTCATAGTAGTGTGTAAATCAAACACCTGGAGGGAACATTTAAATATCAAACGCTTGTCTAAAGTTGGCAATCTTGCTGCATAGACTGCTTTTTCTCTCTGGCCATCTACTTCCCTTCTGATATGAACGGAGTCACGTTACGCATGGCGTGCTGAAGGATGTCCTGATGAAAGTCCGAATTCCGTTGGCAAATTAAAACTATAACACGTTAATGTTTCGTTTCTTTTTCTGTCACACATCGGCCGGGCACCGCTAAAAAAAAAAAAAAATCAAAAAATCGCGTTAATATTCCGCCATTCTTCGCTCGCACGGTGGCCTCAGCCACTACGCAGTGACACGGTGTACACGGATTACCTTTTATCCAGACAAATCATCCACTCGGCCGATTCCGACGAGTGTGAAGAAGTGTGCGCCGCTACCATCTTGAGATCCCGCTGCTGTTGATGCTGCTGCTGCTGCTGAAGCTGATGATGATGATGCGGTGGTGGTGGAGAGGGCTGGACCGACAGCAGCACTTCATCTGCCTTCACTCACTCACTCCTGACAGCCGACACTCCTGTTCCTGCTGCTGCTCAGTGCACTGCTCACCTGACCAACACACACACACACACACACACCACCTCATCCTGTTAAAGTAATGATGCTCAGTTTGACCAGCAAAAAAAGAACCAACATGTGACTCCCTTCACAAAGCTGATAAAAGAAAAAAAGGTTTTCAGCAGAGCTTCAAATTTAATTTAGACATCATGATCAGGTTTGGGTCCGATTTCTCTGATTTTTTAGACATTGTTGTAATGAGTGATCTAATGGATTGGGTTATTTAAAGAATAAACAAATCCAAAAATAAATCCAATCCGACATTTTTGGATTACTTTACTTGTGTTCGATAATAAGATAAGGTCAGTGGTTCTATTCCCCTGGTCTGTATGTTGGACTGTCCTTGGACAAGACACTGAACAACAAACTGCGCTCCTGATGTGCTGGCCGGCACCTTGCATGGCATGCCACCTCCATCAGTGCATGTATGAATTACTGTAAAACGTTTTGGACAAAAGCTTCTGCTAAATGTTAATTAACACATTTAGACATTTGTGACATGCTTAAAGTACCTCTGCCACTTCAACACAGTTTGTCCTGTGTTTCGTTTGTCTTAGCTTTAAGTTGGAAAGGTTAGCTGTCATTTGCTAAAGTGTGTGTGTGTGTGTGTGTGTGTGTATGTGTGCAGCATAGAAAGTTCAGTTCCACAAATATGATCTCAAAACATGTTCAGTGCTAATGCAATGCATTTTGCATACTCAGCATTCACAGTTTTTCAAAGCAAATGTAAAAGCAGTACTGACACAAACCACAGGTGTACTGTGTGTAGTCTAACATGCAGGATGCTGTTCCCCCCAAAAATTGCCATATTTGTAATCTGAAAAGTAATCAAGTAATCCTTGACAATGTAACTATGATCTAATTTGACACTTTATTCAAATGTAATCTGGTCTGAGTTTAGTTATTCAGCCTATTTTTGCAATGAAATGTATAATCTTGAACACATGTAATCAAAGAAAGTGTGTTTTAAAGGACCATTTTTTAACTATTTGGCGCAATACACTGGAATGTGTTTCTTACATTTTGTCCACCCTGCTTATATCAGAGAGACTACTTAAGATATTACAAACATTTCAACAAACCTTCATGAAAGAGGGGTTTAATGCAGGGCTGTTCTTAGTTTGAACTAGATGTACCTTAAAGATGGACACTGAGTGTAAACTGTACAGAAGAAAATGCAATTTCTGAGAAAAACTTCAAGAAATTGCCTCTATGACCAGTCAGAAAGGCAGACAAATAAGTCTTAATCAAATTGCCTCATGAAAATGCATAACAATGGTGTGAATTAACTGTTATTCTGGTGTAAAATGGTCCCTCTTGTTGGCCTGGTACAACATAAGTTGTGAAATAATAGAAATGTTTTTCAACAGTTTGTCTCAGACGTGTGAAAAGTCGCCCACACCATGAAGCTGCTCAACTAATCTATACTCTGCTTTTGTCACGACCTAAAACCATTTCACACCCACAGCTCACTGATCTAAAAGAAAAAAAGAACACAACTGGAGGTTGAATTAGTCAAAACCTTAATAATTTACTGTCAAAGCCTTGTGATTATCAGAGAAATATTATGTTGCCATGTTGAAGCAGCTGTCTGCAGGTGGAGGACATCATAAGTGGCTCGTCAGCACAATAGTTGACCTTCCTTCTGCACAAGATTAACACACACAGAGGTTATCAAGGTGAACTTATGGGTATCTTATAGAATAACAAACACATTGTTATCATGATAGCTCATATACAGGGACTGAAGAAGATGGCATAAACACCCTGCATTGTTCTCAGTCAGTAATGGCCGCCTGTATAACTGACTGTGACTGCCTCCTGCAGCACTTTGCACAGACACTGACGGCTCATCTTCTATTAAAGTGGGAATTATCATAATGGCCCTGAGAAAATGACGCTTTGTAATAAGAGGCCACATAATGACGGTCGTTGGTCGCTCTCAGTTACCGTGGCAACAAACGGTGACAGTAGAGACAGTAGTAACGAGGCTCAGCAGTGCCACAATGCCTTCTGTGCTGGTGGAACTGTGAAGGAAACTGTTTGTGTGCTTCCTTTCTTACTTTTTCTTTCTCATCACTTCAAACAAGGAAATGTGTTTGGTTTTTTTCCATTTCCTATGATTATACACAACACAAAAGTACCAGAACAATAATAATCAAACAAAACACAGATGTCCTTGGTTTAAAACCTTTGACTACTGATGAAAAATAAGTCATTAGTGTTTCTCTTACCTGATGATGCTCTTAAAGGAACATTACTGATAAGTGTCGTTACTGATCTCAAGTTGCTGTTTAGGTTCAGTTTTGTCTTGAATAAATAAGTAGAGAACTGATGACATCTTTGTCAGTAATGGTTTAATTGCAGGTGTTTCTGAAACACGTAGGAAACAGGAAGTGCTGTTCAACAGATTTTCTCTTTCTTTCTTTCTGTCTTTCTTTCTGTCTTTCTATTCTTTCTCTCTTTCTTTCTTTCTTTCTTTCTTTCTTTCTTTCTTTCTTGCTTTCTTGCTTTCATTCTTTCTTGCTGCTTTTGATGTTTCTTTCATTTTTCGGACCACAATTTAAAATCATGTACTTCTATTGACCACAAGATGGCAGCATTCTCCAATTAAAGCGTACGAATGGGCAGAAGGGGACTCCGTTCTCATTTTTCCTTGGCATTGTTTAAGAGATTGTTTAAAAAGCACACAGTCTGACAGTCTGGGATATTTAGAATTCTTTAGCATTAAAATTTCCTCAACAAAATGTGTGAGCAAAAATGTTTTGGTTCATTTTGAAGAAATTTTGAGAGCCACAGTTTTACAGATATGTATACATTCCTATTGTGTCCTGCATCTGAGAGGTATTTTGAGGATCCTTAATTTGCCAGATTATTGTTGGTCAATATCAAACATGCTCTCAAATTAAAGGTGCGCATCTTCATCTTCTTCCTCAGAATGACCAGCAATTGCCCCACCCATCACTCATATACCCCCCACCCTGCTCCTAAGATAAATAATGGGGCTGAGCTCAGGCCAGGGCATGCACAACACAAAACACACATTCCTGTAACGCTGCATACCACCAATTCCCAGCAGCAACAGACCAACACATAACAATGTGCAAAGATTTCAATATGCACTGTGCGACTCTGCCTCCACAACTTTGTCATTACTTGTCATCAAACAGGCCTACAAGCTCACACACCATTGCAACTTCTCGCAGAGAAACAAGCAGATCACACATATTGGATGTTATTAATACTTTTATTCACTGCAAGTAAACATGCCAACAATCCTTTGTCGCAAAAAGGCAATAGAATTGCTCTCTATAGTGAGAAGCACCCCACTGTCAGCAGCAATATTTAAAGATCCCCTCCACTGGAATACAAAAATGTGTAAAAAAAAAAAAAAAAAAAAAAAAGGCTTGTGTCTAAACTATTTGTGTCTTGCATCTAGGCCCGCCTCTTTAAATCAAGCGCAGAGAAACTTTATGCGGTCAGCAACAAATGAGAAAGCAGCTTCCTACTGTCAAAATCTGCACATACAGCCTTCTACGCAGTCAGTCTTAAACATTCAACTGTGAGAACAAGAAGAAAAACACATTTATGACAGGAGGGGGACTTTAACGCCACATGGTTTTCAGCAAGAAGGAAAAGCAGCAGGTGTAAAGACGGTCTTGTGCCTGGCTGGATTGAGTTTGAGACGTTGCCTCAGAAATTCCACGGACCCCGACCTGCTCCTGTTTCCATGCGGTTTGTCCTTTTCATTGGATGTTGTTTGAGAGGTTGCTATAGGGACCAACGGTTTGGCTGCGGCGTGCCATGTTACCCCTGGGAGAAAAGCCCACTGACCGTGTATATGCTGCTTCTCAGACACACAGTTGCTAGGAGATGATAAAGCAAGCTGGAAATGATGAAGATATGGACACACGACATCCTTATATGCACACGCAGCATCTTTTCAGATGCAGATGACAATTGGAAAGCGGTTTGTTACTGCTGGTATGTGACTCTTGTGAACTTGGAATTCTTTAGGGTCAAACTTGCATTGATATGTGTTTGTTTCTTCTTGTCAGCTGAGAGCAGAGTGCGAACTCCAGAGTCAAAGGAGAAATGATTTTTAAAACATCAATGACGCTGTTCAGATTTTTCACTCCCAGTCTGTGAGCTCACACTTCTACCCAGAGCCAAAAGCTAATGGATTTACATAAAGCAAATGAATACAGAGCACATTAGAAAGCCATAATGTGCAGTAAACTATGTGAGTGGCTACATGAAACTATATAAACCATCATATATCAGATAACCACGTCTCAGTGGAATGCGAGGGCGGATAACTCCAGAGGAAATGCCTGAGAACCTTTCCCAGAGACGTCCCTCTGAATGTTGTAAAACACTAATTTACAACTTTGATATGATGGGCTGCAGTAGCCCCAAAACGAGGCACTTTTGTCACATTATGCTTCCAAGGGAGTCTTATAATCAAGGGCAAAAGACAATCATCACTGAATGAAACAACTCAGCATTGAGGTTCAATTTTTCATGCTTTGTTCGATTAAAAATGTATACGGGATTTCACTTTAGGCAACAGAAATGTTCTCATGCTCACAAAAATGCCTTCTAAATAGATCACCATCTGTTTAAAGGCCCTGTGCTGCAGTCTGGTTCATATTTATCAATAATTACTTCCTCATTTGCATTTTGTTACATAATTCTCCTCATGTTTAGTTTCACACAAGACTGCAATTTCAAATTGTCTAAAGATTTGGTCAAACATATCAATATTCGACCCTTAAAAACACCATCCGGAGTCATGAGAGTCCCGACCTGATAAATGAGTCATTCAAACTTAGATTTAAAGGCGATGCAAGCTCATCATGTAAAAATATTCAGTTATACAAGTGAGATCAGAGAATATCTCGTCCCACTTGATTTGCCTTCTATATCCCAGGTTAGTCGGATTGGCTGATATTTTTGCAATGTAGGTTCCCAGCCTCCAAGGAAATCTCACTTTCATTCAGTATCTTTTCTTGCTGATCTGAATGAAAACAGCATCTCTCTTTCTTTTGTGAATCAAGCAGACACATGTGTCCTGTGAGTTAACTTGCTCTGCTCTCTTGGGAGGGGACCTGATTTTAAAATACGACTGGCAACAAAAAACAAAATGCATTTTGTTTCACTGTTTTGGTGGAATCACTTGTATTTTCAGCATAATGAATTAGAAATTAAAAGTGTAAAATTAGAAAGAAGTCCCAAAAGACTTTTTCAAAGCCAGAGAAAATGTATGACGACTATAGGATTTCCGTTGGTGACCTACTTTGGCCAAATTTAGAGTGGAATATGAAGGAATTATGTCTCAAATCTACTGTGACTTCAGAAGGGAGACTAGTCCAACATTATAATCTGGTAAAACACCAGTGAGACATTGTTTAATTACCGTGCACAACAGATTTGGAGCGAACCTTCAGAAGATTTAAGGCCGAACTTAAAGGCAAGTCTTCTAAAGTTTAGATTGTATGTTCTCCACTGCATATTTACCTTTCATTTTTCCAACAAGATGTTTTTTTGTCCTTTAATTTCTATCTCTGTGTTTTATGTTGCATTATGATTTAAATAAAGCACTTTGAAATGCCTTTGTGTGTGAAACTAATATACTTCACTGATAAATGCATTGTTGTTGGTAACATCTTACTCATTAGTGAGATGTAAAGCCAGACCTATCTGACTGCAGGCCTGTGGGCCAAATGCGGCCGTTTAACAGCCTTATTCCTGTCCTTTGATCATATTGTTAGCAGGCTAATTAGCCTATTCTTAGCCTATTCCTTACTTATGTCTGTTGCTTAGCACAAAATACTCTTTACTTTTATCATTTAAAGTTTTTCACCCAGGCTGTTCAAGCAATAGGAATTTATAAGGATCAAACTGACAACCATTTTTAAGACAATGAGGTGCAAGGTTTTTACTATACTTCTGCACACCGTTTCTTTTTCATTTAGGAAAACTAATAAACAAAGCAGAAAAAGAAAAGATAAAGTGTGCTCATTTTAATTCCGAGCTCTGTGGTCAGACATAGTGGATTTATAGTAAAGGACTGACTCCTGGCATTTCCTGTACAAGGACCCCATCCCCATCAAGTAGTCCCAAGATAAACTGAGTGGTCAATGATTAAAGGAACATTTTATTTTTTTCTTGCAAGAATCTATGTTTTCTTTTTTGTCTCATTTTCTTATGAAATACACTTATATAAGGGAAGATCGCTCTGGTTGAAGTAGTCACTATACACATCCATAGTACAGCCATACTGAAGCATGCAGCCGCTTACTCAGCCTGTCACCAGTAACTGCACCAGTGTGCCAAGCCATGGCTGGACTTACCAGTCAGGAGACCTCAGTGTAGCATTTTCTATGTACCTCCCATCCCCACTGTCCTGTCCCCACAGTGCACATAGTGGATATGTGGCAATTTCATTACCCAGAATCCTAGCAATACTCCATAAGTGGATATTTTATTCCTAAGTTACTAGCAATATGTACCATGTGTACGCAATACAACAATGGTCTTATGACTAGATTTGACAGGGCGGCCCTCTACAAAAAAAAAAAAAAAGAAAATAATCATTAAGATTCTGCTGGATCAATTTTGACATACGCCTTTCTCACAGCAGACATGTTTTTAAGCAGGCTACAGGTGTCACTAATAACATTAATGGCCTTATCCTATGTAGGTGTATGAAAGAATAACAGTGTGACAGTGAATCAGCGTGAACAATACCATTCCTCAAGGAGAAACTAACACTGAAGCAGCCATCATTCATTTGTTTTATTTACAAATGTGCTTTCTCTGCTAAGAGAGTGAAACCTCAGGCCTTGGGGCCGTTTGGGGCCATTTAGGGAAGTCTGGCAGTCGCCTGCTGGCCGAATTAGTAATCCAAGTCATATAAGAAGGGTTACAGCATTAGGAAACTGTAATTTCAGCAAAGTATCCTGAAGGGGTCCTCCAGGAATTTGGTATTGTTGATTATTTAAAAAAAAAAAAAAACAGACAGGAAAAACAAACTAAATGAAGCAGTGAGGGCCAAGATATAAAGCTATAAATGCTACAAAAATAGTGTATCTTACCATTTCCACAGGCCTAATGTGACTTAATAACATCTTTTATGAGACCCCTTCTACCTCCCCAATGCCAGTTCTTCTCAAACAACACACTTCTAGTTTATAATGTAGTTCTCTGTTTTAAGTCTCAAGCCTGAGCTGTGAGATAACTGTGATGACATCACCTTTTATTCCCTTCAGAGCCAAAAAAAGACATCTTGTTTTGCAAGCTGAATAGCAGTCTTATACCTGATAACTTAAAGGAATATTTAATGAAAATTCAGTCATCATCTACTCACCACGGAAAGTCAGGTGCAGCTTCATCGGAAGCCCAGAGATTCCAAATTGAATCAAAAATATGTTATTTATTTTTATTTATTTATTACGTGTTTAATTCTTAACTGCAGCTGCCAAGCTAAAAGCATTAGCCACACCAGGTCTGGGTGCAAAGCCCGACTGCAAGTCCAGGGTACAAATAACATCTTTTAGAATTAAATTGGCATCTTAGGACTTAAGGAGAATTGGATTTCAATGGATGAACTGGAGAGAGACATTTTATATTTTTTGTATAGTTTGTGCAAGCTAACACCTTTAGCTTAGCAACTGCAGTTCAGATTTTTGCCCAAAAAGGGTGTAAATACAATTTTTTCAAATCAGATTGGGATCTCGTGGTTTACAGTGGCTTGGCTTATGCCAGACGAGCTGTGTGGAGCCATTTTTCGTTTTATTTTTGTTGGTTTGTTTTTTCGTTAAAACAAGTCCCCATCTACTTCATTTGTTTAGGAGACTGCTGTGAAACTGCTGGGAAGCTCCAGAAATGTTTGGAGGACCTCGAAACTTCACCCGACATTCCATTGGCATGGGGGTGAGTAGATGAGTGAATTTTAATTTTTGGGTGAACTTCTCCTTCAATGTGAAAAATCAGCAGAGGGCCTCTCTAACGTGAAGGTATGACAATAGTGTAAGTGCAAGTAAAGGTCGGTTTCCATGTCTGCTGTTAAACTTTTCCAGTCTTTGTTGCAACACATGCGCAGTGTAGTCTCCTAGGTTGTTATTTTAGTCAAGGTGTGGACTTCAGCCCGTGCAGATTGACTAGGTGAGCTCTGATGTAGTAAGCTATTTCCCACGCCTTTCTTCCACAACCCCTCTTGTCTGTGGAGAAAGAGGGGTGGAGAGGGTGGAGGGAGTGTAGCGGTGGGTTACAGTCCTGGAATGTGCGCGCGCTCCCGACTCCCAATGTTCCCGTCGGTCGCGGCGCGCGGCACAGACCGACTCGGGTGCGCGCGCAGCCCGCGACAGGTCTGGAAGTGCAAGGAGGAGGCAGGACAACGCTGCCGGAGCGGGGAATGATGGCGGTGAGCACGAAGAAGGGACAAGTTTGATACTGCAAAAACTGGGGGAACTGTGGGCGAGATTTCGGCGCCTAACACGATGAAGCAAGCAAGAGGTGAGGAGCTTATCAAGTTATTTACCTTTTCTGCGGGTTTTGCGTGCAGAGCCAGGGGTAACGTTTTCCATAGCTCGTACTTGAAAAGCCACAATGAATTGTTCAGACCGAGGACCGACGTTCAGGCTGTATTGAACTGTTGGCCCAGTGAGTTTAACTTTGTTTCGACTCTTTTTTCCCCCCTACAATGTAACATTAGACAAAAAGCTGTCGATCTTTAACCGGTTGAGATAAGTACAATAAAAGTTGAGAGCTGGTTAAAGTTACCTTCGTGGTTAAGAGTTTTGGTTGAACTAGCAAGCTAACTCCGCCGAACGTTAACACTAGAGCGTTCTAAAAGTCAGCCAACGTTTTAAAAGTGAGCCAACGCTCCAACATGCTCTCACTTACCTTTAGCTTTCACGCATTTTTGCTTTGAATGTAGGAATAGATAATCACGTATAAACTTATTTGAAATGACTTACGTCAGGCATTGTGGGATAATCGTATACGGTCTCTGTGTTAACAGTTTTTTTACTGTCCGTTTCTCCCTTTACATGACTTCCCTGCCAGTGTTTAGTTGAGGCGACAGTGCTCAAAAGAAGCCCCGCCGGACCCATGGCACCGCTTGCGTGAAGTAGAAGGATAATAATTCACCAAGAAGCGGCAGCACTCTCTCCAACATCGGCTTTTTCTAGTTGGGGCTTCAGTCACAAACAAACACAAAATGATCAAAGCGGAAAGCAAAGGAGGCGAGAGGACCCTGAGGAGCGCGTCCCCTCACAGAAATGCATACAAGTCTGACTTCCACGCCATTAAGTGCTCCTTTGATGGGCCAAAATCCGAGGGCGCCGCCAAATCATATGCTAATGGATCCAGTGACACCCGGGAGGACTCGAGGGGAAGGCCTTTTGGCACCAGAGTCAATAAAATAAAGAACATATTCCTACAGATGGATGGTCAGCAACAGGAAAGCCAAGAGGGAAAAGTGGCTGTAAAGCCAGATGTGCCCCAGGTGTCCCCAACAAAGGCGCAGTTCCAAGTCAGCACCCACAGAGCAACAAGCCCAGAATCACAGAATTTAGATAAAACACCCAAGGGGGAAGATGTTGAGATTGACAAAGTGGCTTTGGCAGAGAAGTTTTCAGTGACCAGAAAACTCTTTGAACGAGGCATCAAAGAGCAGCCTGCAGCTGAAAAGCAGTCTCCGAACAGAGTAGTAACTCGTTTGTCCCTCGGCAGTGCCTCTGATGAAGGGAAAAGCGCAAGGAGAGTCTCTGGATCCTCTGAGACCACTATCAAGTCAGAGCACAGTCCTACATCAACAGTCGAATGTCGATCGGATGAGAAGGCTGATGGTGAGAAAAGGCATTCATCTAGAGTTTCACTAAATGCAGGACCCATGTCTAAAAGGTTGGGGAATTATATGACAGAGAATGACTCAGAAGACTACAGCACAGCTGCTACAAAAGGAGAAGTGGTGTCTGCTAAACAACACAGTACCACTGAAGACTTACTGCCTACCTCTCCAACTAGAGACAGCTTACACAAATCTACTACCCCTGTTAAAGAAGCCACTAACTCTACACCTGTGACCACTAACAAAAATGCATCCCAGACGGCATCTGTCATTAACAAACCAGCATCCTTGGCATCTAAACCCACATTCCCAGTTACAAACGCAGCATACAAATCTGTTTCTCCAACAACTGATGCCACTCATAAGCCCGCCTCACCAGAGCAAACAACCCCAGTTAGCCAAGGCTACAAACGCACCTCATTATCCGGTGATGGATTTAGTAGGACATCTGTTGGTGGGGATGAAGGCAAGCCACATAGTCCACCCCCGAGGGATGTGAAGCAGCCTCTTCCATCAGCTGGTGGATTTCAGAGCAGGCCTAAATACCCTGAAAAGGCCAGGAGCCCTGACAGTGTGGTACATAGTCCGACCATGGACAAGCCACCCAGCCAGAACTCCTCACTGGACTCCAGGGGGGTGGGCATGGTACGAGCAGAACTGGTAGTGGTTCAGAATGAGTCATCAGAGAGCGAGGAGAATGAGGATGAGAACGTTGAAGATAATGTGTTTGAGAAGCTGAAGGTACAAAGTTCCAAAGACCTAACACCAGAACTAAAAAGAACCTTTCTATCAGAAAAACTGAACTGTAACCCAGCTCATCATGTCGCAAAAGATGCACAAAGGATAGCAGAGACTGTGGGTGAAGGTAGAGTCTTGGAAGACAATGAGCAATTTGGAGTAAAAGAAGAGAAAGGAGACGATAGTTTAGTTAGTCAAGATGGTGACACTAATCGCGAGGAAGATGATGAGGCAGCAGAGGAAGAGAGTGAGCTGGAAGAGCAGGTGGGCCAGAGCGTCCTGTATGGAGCCTCACCAGTAGTTTATGGTATTGAGAACGCAGCATTTGTGGATGACAGAGATGTAGACCAGATCCTCAGGGAAGAGGAAGAGGAGGAGGAGGAGGTGGAGGAGGAGGAAGAAGTAGAAGAGGAGGAGGAGGAAGATCAAATGTATAGAGAGTATGATGACTGTTACGAGGCCCCTGGTCTGTCGGATGAGGAGGAGCCTCCCCTAAAGAGAAAAATCAAGTTCTCCACAGACCCCATTCTGGTAAGTGTTTAATGATGTACTGTTTACACTTGAATTATTGCCACTGAACTCAAGCACTTAAAACATATAGCACAGGCCCGTCATTATAAACCACCGCCTCACTGATTCAGCAACTGTTTCTGACCTCAGTGTTTCCCTGCAGACATGAGACAAATTAGTGGAGGCTGAGAATGAATGCTTCTTTCTGGCATTTTACGTCACAGCTGGTGCACTGTATCATCAGACAAGATTATCACAGCTCTGAAAATCTAAACTATGGTTTATTTAATCTCAGTGACCAGTGTGGCAGGTGGTTTGACACACTCATCTCCTGGTGCATTAAACCTGCAAGAGGATAAGAGAGGGGAGAATGTTGGGGACGTGAGGAAGCAATATTGTCTGTGATATTTCTAGAAATATTGTTGACATTGCATAAGAGTTTGTGAAAGCAGGAGAACAGCTGAACAAGGGCAGCAGTGAGGTAGAGTCTCGTGGAAGACTTTACAGTAAAAAAGAAAATCATGGGCACCCCTGAGTCACTGTACTGCATGGGTATTTTTGCTCATTTAGTGTGGTTCCCCTCCGTACATGAATCATGTGTTACACTCATGAGGGAATTTTCACTTCTGACATGGATATGAGTAACTCTATATGATCTCTTATACAGACCATGGCTAAGTTATCTTATTACTAATTTTAACATTTAGTTGATATTGATGTGAATGCTTTGTCAGAAACAGAGATGCACATTCAGGTTTTTTTCTTATGATTCACTCATGTTGTTCGTTGTAGTGGTTGGTATAGAGTTATAACATGTCCTCATTAGGATAGAAGTATTTGAAGTTCTGCAACTGGGTTTCTAAATCTGGGTGATTTTTTTTCATTTTAGAATATGTTTTACTTTTACAATTGACAAATAGTGGTAATGTACATACATACATGTACATGTTTTATACACAACCTAAACTTAGCTAGGCTTGTTCCAAATGGTCTGTATATTATTACCATCACCACAATGAACAATTTCATTCTTCTTTGAACAGTCAACAAATTAAGAAAATTCCTGTAGTCTTATATCATGATATCCCCGATACATGTTCTTCAAGCTTTATATTTTTGCTCTCCACGATGAATTTTCAGCTGTTGTCATATCTTTTAGGCACGATGGCACACATCATTACAGGTGGATACTTAAGGTCTCATTCAGACTAAATCAGCTGTTATAATGAATACTATCATTATTCATTAACTGCATTCAGGACGTTATGTTGTTTCTGTTATGTTGGCTGGTGCATCAGGCAACATCATGCTGTGAGGTCAAGTTTTCAGATCTTCTACCCTGCTGGTACAGTCTCCCTGTACCAGCAGGGTAGAAGATCTGAAAACTTGAGTTGTTGCTCTTAAGCCGGAACCAAGATTTAGGACACTTTTGAAACAGAACCAGTTGTGTCTGCTCAAACTGACGGGCAACCCTGCTCTAATCTCCGCAACACCTGATTTGATCTGAAGGGGTGTGGTGAAAACAGAGGTGATATCTTCTACCATAGATATTCCACCATCACCATATCTACACAATATTTTTCTAAAGTGGGGAAAAACAAACCACTCTAGTGCATTCCACAGAGTTTGTGAACAGCTCAGTGTTTATCCAGGCCTTCAAATGCACTGTTATCTCAGGGTGGGTATCCCCCTCCATCCCAGTCATCCTGGCAGGGGGTCCTGGGAGAGGGGACCAGAAGCTGACCTGGAGTGGAGGGGACACAAACAACTGTGTGCCTCCTCTACCCAAAGTGGAACTATGACAGAGATAAACACAGCTTTGTAGTTCACAACAATATGTTAGACTGCCTCCTCTGTGTAGCATTTCACATACTGCTCACAACAACTGTGAAAAGGAAAATTTATGCAAAAGAGAAACAGCTGACACATGGTTGTAGTTGTTGATATGTGAGATTGTAACAGAGAGCTAATTGAAAGATACAAGGCGGTGTCCTAATTTTTCATACAGCCTACGATTTATAATAATTATTATAATGTGCAGTGCAAGTATGGCAAGTCAGTATGTGAAAGGTTTGCATACAGCAAAGATATGAGTGAAGTTGATGGATCTCATGTGGGAGTTATTATCAATAAATCAGTTAATCATTTCTTCTTGTCGACGGTTTGATTCGAAAGGTTTTTTGTTTTTTTTAAATGTCTGAATTAGACCTAAACATGAGGGTGAGAAAGTGTATTAGTACATTTTGGATGTCAGGAAAAACACTTCACTAGCGATTAACAACATTTTGATACTTAGACCTTCATTAGGTTATTTTAAATCACATACATTTTGGATGTAAAATTAAATTCAGTGTTAAATTACATGGACAAGATGATGTAGTTTTTGGACAGGCTTGGAAGAACACAGAGTTGTCAAAACAGTGACATGCGCCTGGATTAAAGCCAAGGTTCAAGGTTACATGGTATGTTGGCAAATTAAGTCCCACAAATGTCCCTCAGCCAACCTCTTCTACCTGTGGGAAGGTCAACAAAAGCTTTACGTTAGCACTGCATCATTCTTTACAGTCTGTTAGTCAGAGCTGGCACTGGGATTGAGCACACTTGTATCGAAGCTAACTAGGAGAGAGGAAGTGCTTTGTGCTTCTGCTCACAACGGGATTAGGTCCTCACGTAACCCGAGTCATTTTAACAGAGGTGTCCTGTTTGGAAGAAAGGTTGTCTTTGTGAAATGAAGTAGATGTCCAGCGTGTATCACCCTAATCAGGGTTGAAAAACAAACTTTGTTAAAGAGGGCTTTCTGAGGCAGTTAGGAGGATTAGTGCACCTTGATTTGATCATTTCTAAAGTGAAAGTCTTGTTGTTCATGCAAAATTTAGATGTTGATGTAATTAATGCATTTAATATACTTGTAGGTTGTACTTATGTGTAGTTGCTTGTAGAGTTGTCACGATACCAAAATGAGTAACCACGATACTATACCAGACAAAGTATCACGGTTCCGGGTATTATCGCGATACTGCAGCCTTTTTTTATTATCATTATTTTTATGAACTGCAATGTATTTGTACAAGTTATAAATACTTATAATGTTGTTTGGTGCATGATAAACATAATACTAGTGAAGCATGAATTAGACTGAAACAAATATTTTTATGAATAACATTTATTAAAAAGTTAAAATAAAAAAAAATAAAAGGTATGGTCTTGGCCATGGGTTGCTTCCCTTTTGGGTTGGATGGCTCTCTCTAAAATAAGGAGTAGGAAATACATAACAAATTAGCCTAATGGTCCTAATGGTTTTAGTTCATAACTGGGTCAATAAGAGTACATGAACAAAAGCATACGAGCAATAAAAAACAAATGAATGAAGTTAGAATTTATATGGTTGAAATCATATAATCATTTAGTTTCCTTTGCACATTATTTATGTTTAACTAATATAAATAATCAACTTAGGATAACAAATCCTCTGTCTTTTAAAAATATCTATTTGACAATAATATAACATAATAAACCATAGAGGACAAAATACAATAAACAGGAACTGTTTCCCTGTGAAAACTATATTTTTATGCATTTTCTAGGTGCTTTATACTTTGACATCCTTTAACTCTTCATTCCTCAGCCTGAACACGGAGCATATAGACTAATATTAGCCAATGAGAAAATAAACAGGGCATACTAACCTGGTATTCGACATATAAATCTGGGTGACGACCCTGCAGGTGTTTATGAGGTTGGATGTGTTCCATCCTTTGGCTCCTATAGCTTGGTGGCAGCGCCTGCACAGTGGACGGCCATCGTCTATTGCTTTACCATCTGTGCCTTGTTTAAAGCTAAAATAGTTCCAAATGTGACTTTTGGAGTTCGGTGTTTTTGAGCAAAATTAGTGGTGCCACTGAGACGCCGCCGTGGCAGACTCGCCGCTCGGGCCTGGTGCTTCTGCCATGGTGAGTGTGTTGTCTCGTGTTAGTGACTGTAAGCTTGCATCTGGGTGAGACAGAACTTTAGCTTCTTGTTTGTTTTGAAGCAAATTTCTATCGAAGCGGAGCTGTCTTCACGGAGTTCGTTCTTGCCGGAAGAAACACACGAACAGCCAATCAGCTAACAGACGGGCGGACCCAGCGTGCGGAAACAGCCTATCATATCCCCGGACATCACCAGTAACAGGCAAACAGCCAATCACTCAGCAGCTGTGTAGTTTGGTTGCAGTAGTTAGCATGTGGGTTTGTTTACAAGGGAGTAGCATGCAGTGAGAAGCCGGGAGGAGAGTAGAGGCGGCCGCTAATTAGCGGAAACTGGCACCGGTAGTATAGTAATCCACGGTAGTACCGTCGTGTAGAATTTCTAGTATAGTAGGAACCGTTAGGATTTGGCACCGCGGGGTACCGTGGGTACCGCGGGTATCGTGCAACTCTAGTTGCTTGTGATGAAAACACTTGTAATGTGTAATATTAGAAGGAAATTAGCTTAAAAATGCATTTTGAAAAGCACTATTATTTTTTTACATTATGTTTTGTGAAAAGATTGTTCTGCAAACTATGTAGTAACACAGAGTCACACTTTAGTAGGGCATTGAAATGCTGCATTCCCATTGCTGCTGTGTCAGTATATAAGTTTGCTACACCCCCTGGCTGTAGGAGCAGTGTGAATATTGCACCACTACTTTTAAATTATATCTTTGTTTTTAGTGAAAAGGTTCTTTGCTCCATAGCTGCAACTGCAAAGCAGCCTGTAATATTATATCTGTGTGTTGAGGCATGTTCTTTTATAAAAAAAAAAACTTTTAAACTACAGATCACTTTTGTTTAGCCGTTCACAGCTTTGAATTGGCTTTCTCTCTGAACCCTATAATTTGGCAAAAAGCTGAGAATTATTCAATGATCAACACTCTCTGCTGTAGGTGTGTGTAATCAGCTTGAGGACAAAGACTGCAGTCCTTTTCCAGTTAGTCATCTGGGGTCTCCACAACATTTTGAGTCATGTTGCACACAAGGACATTTGGAACAAGAGTCAAAAACCAGTTAACCTGAACAGAAAAGAAAATGTCTGGAACCGGGATCTGCACCTGCTGCTTTGCCCCACCCCCCTAGAATCACAGAAAGTACCACTGGCAGTTATTGGTCAAATGAACACATTGTGCCTTCTCAAACACACAGGGTGTGGTGAAGGATTGTTGAGTGCACTGTAACTGAAAGAAGTCAGTGATATTTTTCTTTGTTTGCACTGTTGGTAGTTACACTATCTTCACCGGCCACTGTTTAAGCATACATGCCATTCTGTTAAATTGGCTTCTCATATGCCTCCAGTGAAACTTTGTTTCGTATATGCAGGCGTCACCTATTTTATTTTTGTACCCACTCATTTTAACAACAGGTGACCCATGTGTGGAGGAAGCTTGTCATTAATTATGTAGCCTAGAACTTTCAAAAACCAACGCGGTACCGCATGACATTGCAACAATCAGGTGCACTTACATGCTTGTACATAACAGCATCTGTAGGCCTCCATTAAATGATGAAATAAAAGTAGAGATCACATCACAATCAATGAGTTTACAGGAGGGATGCATACCAAACTCTCTCTCGCTCTCTCTCTCTCTCTCTCTCCCTCTCCCTCTCCCTCTCCCTCTCTCTCTCTTTCTTTGTGTTACTCTGCAGAGCATGTGTCAGTGGACAGGAGGGTAGAGTGAGGGCAGATTGTCCACTAGTTAGTCAATTGCAGAAATAGAAGAGTAAAATGCTAAAAATAGGTCACCAAATATGCTTGGCCTGCCATAGATATACCTTGGCAGCCCACCCAAGTAAAGTCTAGGTATGGGAAACACTGGATAATGTAAATTACTGACATTGTAAGGTGTTTTTTTGCTACTAAAAAAATCTGAGCACTGCATAATTATGATTGTTAGAACAGCCTCTGATGCAGTGTTAGTAGTAGTAAAACCATTGTGATGGAAATGCTGTACAGGCAAATGTCGTTTGAAATGAAACATTTTTGGATGGAGTTACTTTCTCCACCCGCATGAAGATGTACATTGTGAGATAAAACTAGCCTGTGCATGCTGTACATTGTCTATGCTCTGCACAGTCACCTGTATTATGCTGAATCGATTTTTAGGTATTTGTGAATGGATTCAGAATCAAATAGGGCAGGAATTGTGATAAAGCTTCTTTATATAAAGCTGGAAAGTTGAGATGTGATCACAGCAGGACAGCTCTTTTTGTGTTTCATGATTTGTGAAAAGCAAGAGGGTCACACTCCATATTTTGACTCTGGCTATCCTTTCCCAAAGTGTCGTGCTTTCCATTTCCTAAATGAGATGAGTCTTCTGCTGACCAGAGGAATGTGTCTGACTAGACTCCACCCTCATCAAACAGACAGGCCCTCCCCTTGTCGGCTCTGAGTTCCCTCCAGACACCTGGAGTGGGTGACTATCCCACAGAATGGGGCAGAATACCAATGCAGTCAGCTCAATGCTGTTCATTAAACAACTTGGCATGGGATGAGTCTTGGGCTGATTGTGATTGCCTTGAACGCTATCATTATGTGATTACAAACAAACATATTAGTGGGCGCTATCTGTTTTCACTGAAAGTCAACAGTAATGGTGTGTTAAAGATTTCAGCTCCTCTCACAAGACAAAAGTAGCCTTTGTGAGCCATTTATAAACAAACCTGTTCAACCTGTTTATGTTCGCAGTCCTTTGGAAATCCGATGCCATTATGGCGCTCTGCTCTTCTCAAACTCCACCTCCTCTTGCTGTAGGTCACGCATAAACACTTAAAACATAGACATTGTTGTTTAGGTTACAGTCAAAGTGTTAATAATACATAGGGCACATATACAGGAAGTACTAGATATATATTTAGTTCTTGTTCATGGTGTGTTTACACAGGGTCTAAAAACTGGGCCCCATGCCTACTTCCATAATTACTCCATGATCTGCGCCAGCCTGCCACCCCTGCCCCAACTCGCTCTCACAGCGTGTTTTGATTTGTTTTCTTTTTGTAGGCCTGCTTACTTTACAAGCTCCCCCGATCCAGTGGTCAGCCCTAGTTTTGCACTGGCAAGAGATTTCTCTGGTTTGCTTTTCCTCGCAGCTGCTGACTCATTTCCCACATTGGTATTCTGTTGTGGGGAGGGGAATGAGAGAATGATGGGAAGGATTTCAGTTTGGGTGTGGGCATGTGTGTACATCTGTGCGTGTGAGCACACGTAGAGAGGGTAGACCACTGCAGTTGTCGAAGATGGATGGAAAGCCCACACAAAGTGCTGGAAGCTAGAGTTTGGAGGAAATGGAAATTTGACGATGGTATTGCAGTCGTTTGACCCACATCACAACCTCAGTGACCGCAGAAATAAGAAGAAATTTGCAGAAAAAGTTGATGTTCATTTGTGCTCTATAAACTTTGTAGTTCTTCCTTGGTCTCTGGAGTCTTTATGTCTGATCAACAGTTGAGTGTTTTAGTTTTAGCTGATGGTGGACTGGACATGTGCTGAACAGTAAAGTAAAATGGGTGTTATGTCTGATAACTGGAAAAAATGATACTTGTGAACTTGTTGTATGGCTTGTTTGTGAGGGAGAGGCTAATAAAGAGATTGATTTCTGTCTTTCTTGCAAAGAAAACAGTGACTGAGTGATTAGGTTTCAGCAAAGAACGGAACATTGTTTGAAAAAGGCCCGGGAGTCCATGGCAACGGGAAACGGAGTTGAGAGGGGAGAGGTAGAGAAGAGAAGCTAATCTGAGCTGCTGCTGCCAAGGATGCAGTGGTGCTCGCTATATTCTATTAGCCTACATTTTCTACGTTAATTACTAAAGTCTCCAAAGTCTAAACTAAAAGGCATCTTTCATCCTTAATGAAATTTCTGTCTGCTCTAGATCTGGGAATCCATTTATAACTGTTTAAAATAGAAGTTGATAAGCTTTGTCAGACCTATTTATAGAAGTGCTTTCAAGCTTTTTATTTAGAGACGAGCAAAAATGTGTTGAGTAGCAAGTTAATTTTCAATGGTTATATTCTTCACTGCTACGTGCAGGGTGTTGTATGATAAATAATGCATTTATCTGCCACTGGAAAAAAGTGCAATATGTGGTTCATAGATAATAAACTTATGGTATTAGTTTCAAGTAAAAAGAGGAGGAGGAGAATTTGGAAGGGAAAGGACTTACTTGGGTTGATGGAGGGTCGAGGCCCCATGAATAGCATTCCTGTCTGTATGACGGGGCTGCAGTAGTGTGCATAATCTCCAACTTTCTAGTCTTTTTCTATTTCGTTTGGAAGGCTACAGGAGAGAAGTACCTGTACCAAACCAGTACATGCTCCTTGTTTCCAAGATAATGCAATGCATTTCCACTTGGATGAATGTGTGAGAAAATCAGCGGGATGTTGTAAACCAGAAATAGTCATAGTAATTCACTTGACGAATTGAACAGCAAGCTCAGTGAGTTATGTTGGAAGCTTACTATCTGCACTGTTTTGGGCTGCATCCAAAGGCTACATAGTGAGGAGACAGAAAGACAGAAGGGTAGGAGGGAATTGTTTGTGGTTGATTCTTCAAGTCTTGACAGGCTGCAGGATCTAGACCTCAGACTCTGTTGCCCAGAATGGAAATGTTTACTTAATTACATCATACATCCTCATGGTAAATGTTGCAATCAATCCTATAACCCAGTAGCCCTACTCCTTTTTTAGTTTTTATATCTCATCCCTTGATGTTATCCACAACCTGAGTTGCACACTTTTTATCATGGGAGCAGTGTCTGAGCACAGATGTGTCTCTTAGTGTCTCTCAGGTATCTAAGGTTGCTACACACACCACATGACAACTCAGTGTTTGAGAGTAAGCCCATTTGTGTGTGTTGTGGTGTTAAGTGAGACTATATACTGAGCTGTACATGCAGCCCTTTGATGCAGACTTTAGTCGGCTCTGACAACATGTTTGGTAAATCATTTGATTGAGCAAATTCAGCATCTTTGATATACAAGATGGAATTACAGATTTGTATGCAGGGTTCTCCCCAGAAATTCTTAGTATAGCGGCGCACCGTCTGTCGGGGGGGGGGGGGGGGGGGGGGGGGTTGGGGGGGGTTGGGGGGGGGGGGACCGCTCGTCAACGTCAGTCCGGGGGGGGGAGACACGGACGTACGGACAGCCGGTCATCAACTCCGTCAGCCGGGGGACGGACGGACGCTCATCGCCGTCAGCCGGGAGCTCCTAGCCGTCAACCGGGGGACGGCGGACGGACGGACACTCGACACTATCACGCGCGGAGTATTGCGGCGCTGACCGAGCGGTATAGCGGCGCAGCGCCGCTGTTCCACCGTCTGGGGAGAACCCTGGTATGGTTGGAATCACGGAGAAATACAGCAAAATAGTGGACCGTAGAAAAACATAGAATAAAAATCAAAGTTAGTGAATGTGTCAGTGTTGTTAAAAGAAAATCGATTAAACATGTGTTTTGAGCATTTGTTTCTGGCAGATTCTCTGAGGGAAAAACATATTAGAAAATTGTCAAACCACCCCCACCAGATAATGACTGAAATGGACTGCCTCTTTCTCAAGTCTCACAGGTGATCTTGTCTAGCAATGAGCATTTGCACGTCTGGATTTGCACGTTATAACCTGGATCCTGCTCTTCCAAGAACCAGCTCAGTGACTTGACTTAAAGTGAAACTCTTGCCAAAATGCAACATAGGCTTTTTTTGTGAATGTATATGAGTCAAACCTTCGTGTACAAGCATAATTATGACGAAAGAGGCACTTTTAAGATTTACCATATTTTCGTTTCGGGTCAAACTCATTTTAAATGGGAGTGCTAGTCTGAAGTGATCCTGTCTCAGGATTACGGACAGTCACCCCCTGGGAATCAGGTCAGTGAACTCTCTCTTGAATTTATAAATGTTATTTATTCAAATGTCTTCTCTGGGCACAAAGTTATCATTAAATTGAAACTCTCGCCAAAATGCAACTTGCAGAGGCACTTTAAAGGAGAACTTCGGTCGATTTAAACATGCAGCTTCATTGCTCAAGCTACCCTTGACTTGCGAGTACCGAAGACGCGAACAAATTTGGTCCAACCATTACAGAGCTCCGTGAACGGAGATGTAGCATTGAACGCTAACAGCATGGGGTCAGAACTTCACGCTGTGTTTTAAGCATCTTAACATGCTCCACATCTCACACCAAAAGTTATGCAACATCAGCAGACACCTTAGCACACAGCACTGTAGCGTGTATGACTCAAAATGAATAAAAAAGTAGTTAAAATAGTGTGTTTGTGCAAGCAGCTACTTACCTGTTTGTTGACATCTGTGTGTTCCGGTAGCTAGACCAAACTAGCATATCCATCGAGTGTGCACTTAACAGGCTAAACAGGCTATTGTAAGGCTCATGGCTCATGACAGGCTGTAACATGGACATGTACATTATGAACATAAACACGAAAATGCTGGAATACGTTTCCGTCTCCACCAGTGAGGGAGTAAGTGCACGCTCGACGGATTGACTAGTTTGGTCTAGCTACCGGAACACACGGATGTCAACAAACAGGTAAGTAGCTCCTTGCACAAACACACTGTTTTAACTACTTTTTTATTCAGTTTGAGTCATACACGCTACAGTGCTGTGTGCTAAGGTGTCTGCTGATGTTGCATAACTTCTGGTGTGAGATGTGGAGCATGTTAAGATGGTTAAAACACAGTGTGAAGTTCTGACCCCATGCTGTTAGCGTTCAATGCTACATCTCTGTTCACGGAGCTCTGTAATGGCTGGACCAAATTTGTTCGCGTCTTCGGTACTCGCAAGTCAAGGGTAGCTTGAGCAATGAAGCTGCATGTTTAAATTGACCGAAGTTCTCCTTTAAGATTCACTGTATTTTCGTTTTCGGGTCAAACTCATTTCAATGGGAGTGCTTGGGGCACTTTAGCGATAGCATCAAAATCGCTATTCTTAAAACACTAAGAAGGCTCGACATAACATGAAACTTTGCTCGTAGTATCACCAGGGTCTCTACACATAGACTCGGGCATTGAGAATATTGTTTGTGTACACAGAGTTTACTAAAAAGAGAGTTTTTGGACAACTTGCGTTAACAGATGTTTCCTCCGCTCGCTACCGTCCTGCCAGTGAGACATGTCGATTTCCGAATGCACTGTAACATGGATGAGAGTTAAGCTGGTTTGCTCCTAAAGCTTAGTTCCATATAAATCGACGCATAATTCATTGTTTTGTCGTTGGCGAAAAACAATATTGACCTTGAAGTTGAAAAAGGAGCCTCATATAAGAAACAATACTAAAATCAAAAGCCGGAAAAGTCACGCGAGATATCACGTGGATAGTTTTTGCTGGAAGACGGTAGCAGTCCACCTTAACTCTCCTCCAGGTTACGTCGCATTCGGAGATCGATACTTCTCGGCTGCCATGACGGCGGCAAATTTTTCAAATACTTTCTTTTTAGCAAACTCTGTGTACACAAACAATATTCTCAATGCTCGTTTTCATGTGTAGAGACCCTGGTGATACTACGAGCAAAGTTTCATGTTGTGTCGAGCCTTCTTAGTGTTTTAAAAATAGCGATTTTGATGCTATCGCTAAAGTGCCCCAAGCACTCCCATTGAAATGAGTTTGACCCGAAAACGAAAATACAGTAAATCTTAAAGTGCCTCTGCAAGTTGCATTTTGGCGAGAGTTTCAATTTAATGATAACTTAGTGCCCAGAGAATACATTTGAATAAATAACATTTATAAATTCAAGAGAGAGTTCACTGACCTGATTCTCCAGGGGGTGACTGTCCGTAATCCTGAGACAGGATCACTTTAGACTATCTTTTAAATGTTTTTCTGTATTTCGCTTACAGAAGGCCATTCATATTTTTTTTTTTTTTCAAACAAACAAAAGAAGGTTTGCAATAGGAAGACAACTTTATTCTTTATGTGTTCATGTTCTCCCTGCTTTCCTCAGTTTATTTTCTAAGCTGCAACTGTTCTGTTTAGCTCTGTGTAATTAGTGAGCCTACTCTGTAGTAGAGGTGTGGAAATTTCTCAATTATAAGTGCATCGCAATGCAGATGTGGACAATTCTGCATCAATGCAGAGACGGGGCATAATCGAGAGTCTGCAGCTTATGATTGTTGATCGTCTGGCCTCAGCTGGACAATAAAATTACGTTGATCCCATGCTTTGAATTGTGGGAGGACATTAAGCAAATGTTACTTATGTAGGAATATGTTTTTAAACGGACGTATCGGGGCACATCTGGATTTTATGAACTTGCTGGGAAGCATTAACTGGACAAGACCCACCCTGAGCGTGACTTATGCCTCACAGCAATTATTTAACATGTTAGCCATTTCCACCTGAGGCTAATGTCTGCAGCCATATATTATAACTCATTTAACAGCAAGTGCAACTAATCAGCCAAGACCTGAGGAGGCACTGTCAACTTTGCCACCCAACTCTAAGAGAGGTGTGTGCAGCAAAGTTTCTATTGGAAAACAATATTACTGTAGATTACAGCAAATTTTGGCTTTTTGCTAATCCATGTCATTAACCCCAAAACTCGCAAGAAACCCCAGGGTCTTAGCTTTCATTTGAGACCAAGATTATGTTTCTAGGTAAAGGGATTCTCAAGTTATAAGCCTTTGAATCTCAGTAGGCACTCTTGGAAAAATAGGACCCAAGCAAAACGCACAGACATGCCTTTAGAAAGAAAATTGTGAAAAATCAATTTTTTAGTCTTTTGACTTCAAATTTTGATTGTCGCAAGCTGAGCCCCTGTGGCTATGGCCTGTCTGCGGTGTCCATAGACATACCTGAACCCTTATATCTTAGTCAGTTTATTGACATTTGAATTGAACGAAAACCAAAACCTGTGTTCCAACCTCTGTAACTCTGTGTCAGTATGTCATAGAATCACACTTCTAGAAAAAACTTGAGGGTGTTACCTTTCCAATGGTACCAAGCACATCTCTGAGTCTCAAACTATGTGGGAGCTGTCATGCTTTTAATTTCGGTATGTCATTTTGGAAAAAGAACCTTAAAATGGGTTCATTAAGTGGTTAATACTTTGGTTTTGTAATGTTAATGTATTGAAAAGATGAAGCTTTTATTTTGTACAGTGCTGTAGTCTGATTATTGAAAGACTTTCTGAATAAAATGGGAATTTAAACAATGAAAAAGTAGCCATGTGCAATAATTTAGATCATTGAGAAATCCATACACTGAGATGCATCAAGATGCATGGAGAATTGTGAGGCCAATGAAGACTCGCACATCCACTCTTTAGTAAAACTACAAATACCATCTGTAATAAACAGTGGAGCCAAATGATCAGTGGGCTTCTTACCAACTCAGTCATAGGCACCTGTAGATTGCACATTTGACACTCATCCCAGCACCCTACCAACATCACCACCAGTATCATAGAGACTCCACCCAGATTAAGAATAATGATGACCAAGAAGGGGTTTTATGTTACCGACCTACTGTTGGGTTCATCCCCATAATCGGGCATTAGGCCCAGATGGAGTCTGGTAAATTCTAATCTACTTTTGTATCAACATTGTTTGGTATCTGTAATCTAGTCTCTCATAATTGAGCTCACTCTCACATTACTATGTAATTGTTTCTCTAAAAATACTTAGAGATTTAAAACGCCTTAGTGTTAAAATATGAAAATTGTGCTGTTCATTCCTTTATGTTAAGTTAGAAAGTGCTCTGTGTTGCAGTTAATCAATATTGAAAATAGTTGTTTGTTGTGGCAATGAATTAACTTTACTGTTATTGTACATTGAAGAACTGAGTTACAACAGATGTGAGTGTATTTCAGAGTGTTTATCAAAAACCCACTCTACTTAATAGTATCAGTGGCATTTATAGTGAATAGAACAAAGTGTTGTCGTTCATAAAAACCCTTAATACTGGAGTTTAGTACTGAGTAATGCTCATTAACTGAAGGTTAAGGGATTGGGTTACTTTTTGTATTGTTCTTTTTTTGATTTCTTTTTGTTGTGCCGATGATAACACTTGTCATCTGCCTCTGAACATTGATCTTTGCTACATTCACTTCTTAGCTCTCCCCAGCTGTGCCCTACTTTCCACACTGCTCATGTTCTGCTTTATAATTCCAACCAGAAAACGGCCTCTGGGACACATCCAGTGCTTTGCGAGGCCTGCCTGCGAAGTTCACAACTTAATAAAACTCTGATGAAAGACCTCATGAGCATGTCTGGGCAATGCATCTTTTGCTTCAGTGTTGTTGACACTTGATTTACATCTGTGTTGTAAATGCATAAAGAAAACCTGCAAGAGTTGATGATGCAGTCTGTGCAGTTAGATAAGCTCAGATTCAGACATGATTGTGAGAACAGTGGCCACAGATGATAAACAAAGAAGTGAATTCAGTGTTAGTGGTCCAAATCATCATCAAAGGGCTCTGCTGTCCCTCATCAGCTGTTACAGTGTGCTCCAGTAGTGCACTGGTGCCATAATTTCCAGAGTTATGGTCCAAAGTATGAGCGTTTTTCTCCCTCGCTATGCAATTTATCTCAAAGGAAGAATGCGTCCTTATTCAGTCTGACAATATAAATAAGAATAATTGAGAAGTGAACATAATATGCCTGTGTCTGAGTAGATCCCAAAGATACCCCTCAACATAAATCAGTCTGATGGTTACTTGTTCAGGACAATAGAACTGGTGTATTAAAGCTACGCACTTGTTATTTTAACAACACAGGTCTTCAGTACCTTCTCCAATGAGGATTATGATCGGCGCAACGATGATGTGGATCCAGTTGCAGCATCTGCAGAGTATGAGCTGGAGAAGAGAGTAGAGAAGATGGATGTTTTCCCTGTGGAGATTGAGAAAGGTGAGTTTAGTAACAGTGGAGGTCAATTTCAGGGAGAAACATTTATCTGCAGCCCCACAAAGATAAGGAGTAATGCCTTCAAATTGTGTATTTGAACAATTTGTGTGCTGATTATAAATCATCAATATTTAGGTTGACAAATGAGATTAGATGGTAATGTCTTGTTAACTTGACAGCAGTTTCTTTCCACAACTCTCACAGATACTGATTGTAATCTATTACTAAATTATTATTGAGATTCAGGGCATAAACTTGAGAAATTGAGCATATTTCCAGTTCTTTCTAACCACCCTTGAAAAATCTGCTTTCAGGAGACAATGGACTTGGCATCAGTATCATAGGAATGGGAGTGGGGGCTGACCAGGGTCTGGAGAAGCTTGGCATTTTTGTGAAAACTATAACAGAGCGAGGAGCAGCTGAGAACGATGGACGGTAAGTTAAAGCGCGGAAACCTCCTTTTTTGCACAACCCCAGATTTAAGTCTCATTACAGAACAATCACTTGTTATGTTTTGTGTACAACCGGAAACATGGCACACACTTGCTGTAAACTACACAACTACAGCCGTTGCTAATGTCGCATTCTAAGAATTTTTCAACCCCCTGGGGCCCAGAGACACACAAGACACAAACAACCAGATTTATTAATAACGTTCCAAGAAAGCTAAAGAAAATAGTCTCACTACGTCTGTTTCCCAGGCATTTTTAGATTTGTTTTATTGCCAGCTGCACTGAGGCTACTTTTTTCTATTTATTTTAACCACAGTTCTGTAGGCGGTGCATTACTCAATGTGGGAATGCTTGAAAACCTCTTCATGTGATAACTGTTTTCTGTATCTCCAGCATACAGGTGAATGACCAGATAGTGGAGGTGGATGGCATCAGTCTGGTGGGAGTCACCCAACTGTTTGCTGCTACAGTCCTGAAGAACACAAAAGGCACAGTGAGGTCAGCTCAAAGTCCATCTTCCGGACCTCAAAGACCTTTCTTTAGTTTCTGGTCCTAGAACTTTATTGAAAGATCTTGTTAGTGACAAAAGTGAGCCACTCTGCAACAACTGAGTTTGTACGTTTCAGTCCAGGGATGTTTTTTTTTCTTCTCTCTTTTAAGTGAAAGAGGCCACACAAAGTATTACTGCATGTTAATGATTTATCATAGGGAAATGAAACACCCACACATGACCAGCATCAGGCCTAAACTGGATCAACCAGACAAGATGTGAATTGTTGCATTAAATGGTGTACTAACAACGTTGCACTCTAAAATCCCAGGTTCCTGATTGGACGGGAGAAACCAGGGACTCAGAGCGAGGTGGCTCGCCTTATAAGCGAGACACTAGAGCAGGAGAAGAACCAGCAGCAACAGCAACATCACTTGGATGACCACTATGAACACTCTACAGAGGAGGTGAGTCATTAGACAGCTGAGTCACTGCTTCATGTCATGTGACTGATGATAGTCATGTAAGGATTAAACTACCTTTTATTGACAATATAGCACACTCTTTATTAAATTGATAGACTTTTGCTGATTTGAAGTGTCCATGCTTGTCCACTGTGATTTAATACCAAGGTGGGTTTACTAAAGCTTCCAGGAATAATCGCTATTCATTACCAAGAAAAACACTATTTACAATTTCTAATTACGATAACCCCAACATGATATGAACACAACATTAGCCCCCTTTCCACGCCCAGTCCTATCCCACTCAACTCAAACAGCAGCAGGAGCAGGATGCAGCTGACTGTGAGTAAGCCATGTGTCACCATTCTGCTGTGTTGGAAGGTGTTCATTCGACTGCTGCATGTCTGCCAGAGTTGTGAAATGTTTGCTCTCTGAAGTTCAAGCAGCCACAAGCCCTGTTTTTACGATAGAGCGGCTGGGCAGAGAATATCTGTGGGATTTACTGAAGCAGCCAAAGTAAGTGGACACTGTTTTAAGTGTCTCTGTGGTTATGCAAAGTGTCTGAATGTATGTGTGTAGGTGTGCTGACAATGTTTTTGTTCACTGAGAATTTTGCTCATGTAAATGTGTTGGATGCACCAGACTTATGTAGCCAAGCTCCTGCAGTGCCTCCCTGTGAACCAGCCAGCCAATGTTTGGTTTTGGTTATATTACAATGTTCCCTCCAGACTGTGGTGAACTGTGCCCTTGGGAGTGTTGTTGACACAAACTTAAGCATGTTTCCTGGGCATGTAGGGTGTGTTGTGTTGCAATATGTGATGCCACGCGTGATGTCATATTTTAGGAAGAGCGCTATGAGGAGGAGGACGGAGTAGATGAGAGGATTCTGGGCTCCAATTTCTCTCCAGGGCAAAACGCAGAGGTGTTTGAGCTGCCTGATTCAGAGGCTTTGTTTCTGCCAAGCAATATGGACAGCTCTCAAATGGCCTTCAAGTTCAAAGAGGTATCACCCACACCATCACGTTTCAGTCTTAATAACGATCCAGTTTTCAGTTTGGGCAACCCAAGAGTATTAATCACTAACACTAACAGTACTTGGTTTAACCATATCTTTTATTTTCCTATTTTTGTTCCTTAGCTGCAGCTCAAACACAGCATTGCAACAGCTGAAATAAATCAACTAAAGGAAAAGGTATGATGGAGATAAAATCTAAATTTTTCTATTTTAATTGTTTAAAATATTCAACATAATCATGCAACATATAAGAGAAATAAGTATATATTGTAAATGTGTATGAATTTTGTGACATTTAAAGAAAAGAAACCATAAGACTTTCATAAAGTGAAGTTTCAACATCAGTAATTATACTTTAATATAGGTCCTCTTGTGTATCTCTGTACAGTTAAGGGCATCTGAGGAGGACAGATCATTGTGGGAAGCCAGGGAATCCGCACTGGAGCAAAAGATGGAGGATAACAACAACAAAATCCTGAAGTTGGAGAGTTACTGGCTAGAGGCCCAGGACCTGTGTAAGGGTGTGAATGAACAATTAGCTGAGACTCAGGCTCAGTATGAGACTCTGGACAAGAAGTACAACAAGGCCAAGAAACTGCTCAAGGACTACCAGCAGAAGTAAGTCTGTCGTAAGTTACATAACATCACAATGTTGGCGAGGTGACTAATTCAGTCATTCAATGGTTTAATGAAGCCAGTTTATTCATGTAACACATTTAAAAACAACAAATGTTGACCAAGATTAATTTTTTGTAGAAACTAAAAAGGAAACCAGGGATTGTTATATATTGATTCATGATTAAGTAACTGGGCAAATGTAAAAATACAACAGGAAAATTGCACAGAAACACCTTAAATCATATATATTTGCTTAGACCCAATAACCGTTTGAAGATATCCACAGATGTAATTTAAAAGAAGACCTGACTTGGACAAGAAGACCCCTCCGCTGTCTTTAGGACAATGTTTGATCCATGTAACTAGGGGCATGGAATGGAGGGGAGAGATGGTTCAGTAAAACAGAGAGGACTGTAAGTGGAGTAGTGGTTGAGAAGGTTAGTTATAAAGTGGTGTCAAACCATGCAGTTTCTAAATATATGAAAGGGAATAATGTCTAAATGACATGTAGAATAAAGGTATAAAGCAATATATAAAGGTTTAATTGTTATAAGCACTATAGAGCATGGGGTTAAAGGGTCATCTCAACCACATCACAAAGAACATTTTCTCAGACCTCTAGTGGTAGGTAGCCATACTAATAGTTGTGGTTTTGTCAGAGTTTTTAAGACTCTGACATTTACTCCACAATACTAATACAGTTAGCATTGATGGAAACTCTTCTGTGGTGCATTAAAAACGTTACACGTGACTAACTCTTTCCAGAAAACGATTTCCTTGTTACAATGTTTGTGGCATAAAAATGAAAACTGTTTACAGACCCTTAACTTTTTACATTTTTTTCAGCAATCTGCCAACCTCAGAATGAATCTTTTCCATTTGTATTGTATTAGGATGGTGAATAACTATGTTAAAAGGGACATTTAAACCCAGCTATCTGCATGGTTTCGGACCTTTACATAGATGTTTTTCTTTTTTGGGTCATTCGGGTGAATTGAACCTTTAATTCAGAGATTTATAGAGCTATCAGGTCAAGTAGTACTTCACTATTATTTTATTGTTTCAAATCATTTGTTTCCATGGGAATTAAGGTATTACAGAAAACATATTTTTTTCTCCTAGTCTTGGTAGTACCAGTATATTTTTCTGTTTACACTTAGGTGATATTTTTCATCCAAGGTATAAGCTCTGATTTTACATCTCATTATTTTTGGAAAGAGAATAGCTGCTGTAGGGACCTCAGTGTTTCAGTGATAATCACATGAAGTTGAGCATGTTTACAAGCTAAAGGGCTGATGGGAGACCACATTTCCTCTTTTTCTCCCCAGAGAGATAGACTTTGTGAAGAGGGAGGAGGAGCTGAAAAAAATTCTAGATGAAAAAGACAAGTGGTACAAGGAGCAGCTGGAGAGCTTGCAGAACAGGGTAAGACCCCAGCTCGAAAAGAAAAAAGGCTTATACAGCACAGCAGCAGTTACTGTGAGACACTGAAAGGAGTCTGTGTTGTTTTGCCCACAGATAACCGTCCTGGAGTCTAGAGGGGCCTCAGTTGTGGAGAGTCAGAGTGGTCAAGAATCAGCAGCAGACAAGAGATTAAGTAGTCAAGACTCAACCAACGCACAATCAGTTGACTCACTACTAGGTACAAAGGTTTATGGGAATTTAATTGAATTCAGAACTGAAGTACCCATGTAATATTTTCATTGTTTGATCTGTAAAACATTCACAACCATCATCAACTCCAGTGACCATGGTAAATAATTAAAGCTGCACCGTGTCCTCTGATTTACGTGGTATTTTTGTTTCCTTCTCTTGTGTAGAACAAGACTGGGGCGAGTTGGTCCCTGAGACGGAGCGTTTGGACACCAGTGCACACAAAGCAAAAGGCCTGCTCGCTCAGAAGGCCAAGCGTCAGCCTCCGTCACGCAACAAACTGAAGGAGAACCTCACTGTGACTTCAAGTCACTCTCAGGTCTGCCAGCAACAGCCGATAATGATACATTGCTTAATCTGCACTGTGAACCAAATTCCTGTATCCTATTAGCATAAAATTGGATTTGACAGTAAGCCACTTGATGTAAGTTATGATGGTAGGTTCTAGTTCGGAACTGCATCTTTGCAGTGAAACTAATAGTGACAAACACTGCGTTTACATGCACAGCTTAGTCAGATTACAGCCATAGTTCGACTATGCTACTCAATCAGACAATTGCAATTAAACTGCAATTATCTGAGTATACATGCCGGTGAGAAAATCGGATTATTGGCCGGAGCATGTCATACCCCGGTACGCTAGGTGGCGCTGTACCCATTTCAACTAGTGGTAACAGAGCCACCTCCGGCTGACCTCTTTACGTCACCAGCTGCCTCGGCATTCAAGAAAGATGGCGTACGAAGAGCGAGACGAAGCTACATCTTTGTACACTTCGTAAATGGTGTACATGATAATTATACAAACTTCTGTTAGAACCAGTGCTTCATGTTCTTTACAAGCTTTGGCAGACCACAGAACAATGTTGACTGCTCTGCTGCTAGGGGCAATCGCTTCAGACGCTTCTATCGCTTGATCATTTTGGACTATTCCCGTTATTCGCGCTTGACGCTCAGGGGAAAAAAAGACGACGCGCTTGCCCGCTCATTTTTTAACCAGTATTTCTCAACCCGCTCTCTTTCCACGTCGATCATGGCTGATATCACCACCGTTGCTGCACTGTACCTGCTGTACAAGTCCTCCAGAGACACACGGAGCTGGGGGAATTTCACTGTCTCCTCCAGGAGCTCCGTCTGGATGACGACCGGTTCCAGCGGTACCTCAGGCTGACCGGAGCCCAGTCTGGGTCGGGGCGGTACAGTGCAGCAACGGTGGTGACATCAGCCATGATCGATGTGGAAAGAGAGCAGTCTGAACGCCCCCTCTTTTTTAAATACCACAGTGGTGTCGTACAGCACCGGGTGCCCACACACAGCTACAATAAGCTTTTCCTCCATCGTTGCTCTGAGCGACCGTAAACAACCGTACGTGAAAGAAGTGACGTCGTCGGCTTGAACTCGTCGCTGATATGATGTCGCGGCGCGATGCCGCCCAACAAGATGGATATTTTCAACTTTATTTGTGTCACTTTAGACGCGCGGATCCAGACGCTCCATTAGCGCCGCGCCAGACGCTCCATTCGCGCCGCGCCAGACGCTCCATTCGCGCCGCGCCAGACGCTCCATTCGCGCCGCGCCAGACGCTCCATTCGCGCCGCCGCCGCCTGAATCGCGTGTCATCGCGCCATTTACATTGATTTTCAATGTAGAGTTGCCACCCCATTCACGTCTATCGCATTCGGTCTGAACGCCCCTTTATGTGTAAAGGTTGTTGCACAATGTAATGGTTATAGGATAATGACACCATTGGTGTTTAGATTGGTTCCCTATGAACACTATGAATACTACCTGTTTCCACTTCTCAGTTATAGACTAAATGATTGAATAAACTTAAGCAGAGTTCTGTCATTGGTTGTTACTACTCTAAAAGAAAAAAGAAAAGGTCCAGTTGTCTCTGCCAGAGGTGCAAACTGTAATACCACTTGGAAATGCTAGGGGTGGGAAAGTTGTTTCCACTTTAACTTTGTATATATAAGCCAACCAATTACAGTGAACAGGTGCAATTTATGTTTATGTTTCAGAAAAGGAAACGTAGTGTGACCTGATGTTGAGGCACAGAAATATCTAAACATATTTACAACTGTTCCAAAATAAATATCTGAAACATACTGTCATTCTTTTTGCTTTAACCAAACAATAATAACAATTTTTATTATTAACCAGAAACATTTGATACATTATTATATAATAACATAATGTAGCTCTTGCAACAGAAAGTATATTTATAGCTTCTTTTTAGTGTGACAATGTTGTGACAGGTGTACATAACTCAGCCAATCAGAGCTGAGGAACCAAACTGTCTGCTATATAAATAGCTTCTATCTCCTCTTCCTCTCATTGTCCTTGTAAATAATTAGTTTTGTCCCTACAGGAAACTGAAGAAGAAGAGGATCAGGAGGAGCAGGAATCCCCCAGGAGGAGGAGGTCCATCCAGGAAAGCCTGTCCCTCCCATTGCCTGTCTGCTATCCTGGGAATGGACAAAAAGATGATTTGGGAGAGACTAGAGATGGATCTCGGAGAACGGCAGAGCTTTCAAGCAGCCCATCTTTGTCACCATCACTGGGAGACAGTGTGGAGAGCAGCGGAAGTCCTTCTTTGTCCTCTCCAAAAGACAACACGTCACCACATTCCCCCTCTGGATTCATGCGCAATGTCAAGAAGAGGGAGTCCAAAGGCAAGGGCAAAGAGCTCAAAGGTATGCAGAACCAAAATTTGATGGCTGTCATAGCAATGTGTTCTGCTCTGCTGTTTTTATGAGGCTGATTATCATTGTTTCATTTCAGAGGAGCTGAGTGAGACCTCATCAGCAGGAAAACCTAAAAGACGATTTCCGGACTTTGGGTAAGTCTCCATGGTGATCGTTGTTACTAGTTTCTTAGTTACCATCCTTTTTGCAACAATGAAAAATGTTACTGGTCTTCGACAGAGGTCTCCGGAAGTCAGGTGGCAAAGGAAAAAAACATGACAAGGAGGCGATGAGAGCATCTTTGGACAGCAGGTACATTATCACTCAATTTACAACAAGTTAAAGGTGACAGTGTTGCAAATAACTGTTGAATGGTTGTGGATCTTTTGCATTCTTTGGAACATATTTGTTAGTTGCTGTGCAAGTGCAACAGATAGATGCCAAAATTCTGGCTTAACTGAAGAATGGAAACACTCACGCCAACTGTTTTTTCCATTATAGATAACTTTTACTGTGTTTCCAATGTGTAGGGGATCAGCAGAGTTACTTGAAGAGTCTGGAGGGAACCTGTCTCCTGCAGATTCAATGACCTCCATCCCTACCTGCATGCCCTTTTCCTGGTTTGGAGACAAAGAGAGGGACAGGGATAGAGAGCCCTCATCTTCCAGCAGCAGCCTGCCATACGTTGCAACTGAGACCAGCAGTGAGCAAAGCCAGGATCGAAAGAATAAGGTGCAGGACTTCTTCTAACTTAATTTAAAAGATAAACATTGGACATGGAGTATAGTATAGTATAATGTCTTACGTTTTGCTGAATACTTCAGAAAAACTTAAGATATTAGTTAGATAGTATTTAATACCACATAAATCAAGACTGAATGTTCAAGGCTGTTTCTAGACACGTGCCTTCGTTGACCCGCTCTTCAAATAAGCTAAGATGTGCAAAGGCTTACAAATAACAGGATCCATATGTTAGCCATTAGAGAGAGCTAGCGGGGGAAGACTTGGTGGCTTTTCAATGACATTGCAAAGAGTGACACATCAAATGCATCCAGTGAAACGGCTGGCTGACTGTCATACAGGCTGTGGTTGGGCTTGTGTTCCCACAACGCTGTTTAATGAGTTCAAGTCACAAGCTGAACCAAGAAGACTTGAATACAAAGAGAAGAGTGTTGTTGCTGTGTGTATGATGGTAGTTTTTGGGCTTTGCTTCCCGGTCATTTATCTCACTGAAACGTGTTTCCTTTAAACAGACAAATCTCTCCTGGTCCTCTTTATTCAGTCGCTCATTAGATTTGGTACAGTATGCAATTTTTGTCTTATTTTAATGTTAGATGGCACAGTAGGGCGATACTAACATTCTACGTTTTTTGTAATATCTCACCTCAATACAACCTATGAATAATTCACTGTTTTCCTTTGTAGTGGGTATGTGGTAGTGTTACAGGAAACTGATGTTGAATTTTCCACATTCATAGAGAAACGGATGCAAAATAGTTTCTCTGGCTTGTTGCACCAGCTAATCGAAAGTTTGATCAGACATTTTTATTGTACTTGTGCAGCTTGTTTTTTTCATAATGTAATTCTGACACTACATTTGAATTTAACTACATATGAACTTGTATTCACACAGCTGGTGCAATAGCCCTCACATCTTGACAATATTTCCATTAATCCAAATTTAAGCCTTTTGTGTGAAAAACAAACCACAGTTTAAAGGTCCCATATTTTATTCTTTTTCAGTTTCACAAATACAATTTTTAGTAGCACATGTATAGATACTTACATGTAAAAAAAAAGAAGTTTAGTCATAATGTCTATTGCTGTAGCACCTCTGTTCACCCTCTATCTAAATGCTCCGTTTTTGTGCTCAACTCTTTAACGTCCCCCTCCAAAAAGCCCAGTCTGCCGGTACAGCCCCTATTCCCTCAGCTATGCCAGTGTTTTTGCAACCATGGCAGTGCTGAAGGTGATGACTTTATAGTCTTGACATCACAACCTTACAGAAATCCTGACGGCTTGTTAAAAGGCACAGTTTCTGAACACGTACACACAAATACTTTTATAGTATTTATGTAGCACCTAGATCTGCTTTATGAACACAAGGACATGGACATGAAAATCTCAGTTGCTACAATATGGGACCTTTTAACTCTCACTGTCTCAAACAGAAAGTATTTACTCTGCCTAATAAAAAAAAAAACATTACCCCATACCTGAGATGTGTTTCTTTAGTAAGTAGTGTTAGTTGTTGTAGTTTAGTAGTTGTTGATGTAGTTTGGTGGTGGATTTTGCTGCATAGTAGAATCTTGTGCCTTCCTTTTGCAAGTTGAAGATCACTAATTGCTCAAATCAATGACATGGACTGCTGCCACAGTTTTAATCACGTATAATTGATCACGTAATCACGTATAAATTTCAGTCCTTGTGGGAACAGCATTGTACTCACCCCTCACACCTGTAGTGTTGTGTGTGTTTGTTTGCCTCTCCTAGCAAAGAACTGTTGTTTGTGGTGGTGATGTGTGACTTTAGTAAATGCGTTCCTTGTTTCCACTTGTTCCAGAGTTTTTCAGTCATAGATGATTCTAACGCTGCCAGTCCCAGTACAGACATCTCTGGGTTAGTCGCAGAACCCAATCTGTCTGGGCGCTCACACACTTTAATCTTCTCTTCCAGCGAGGTGAGTGCTCTCCTTGTTGCGCAGTCACAAAAGCCGTGTGGGACGCTCCGATGCAGCTGAAAGGGGACACTCTCAAGCATGCTCTTTGAGCCTCCCCCCTTTCATAGCTGAGATTAAATTGTGAATGCAGAGGGGGTAGAAGAGAGCTGCATGTGTGTGCGTGTGTGTGTGTTAAAGCTATTTTGTTCTGTGTTAAAAGAAGTCTTGTGGCTTAGCTTTTCTTAAGTCAGCTGTGATGTTAATAGTTTTTATTTTGCTTCTGTTAGAACCAGTGCTTCATGTTCTTTACAAGCTTTGGCAGACCACAGAACAATGTTGACTGCTCTGCTGCCTGCTCAGTGGTGTCTCAGCTTCTGATTTTTCTGATTTTATAGTTTCAAGTGTCTTTCAATAAAACATACAGTATGAAGGCGCACACCTGACATTTTATTAGTATTTTGCTGTCATTGCACGTTTGTTTTCTTACTGCTACTTGGGAAATTTGTATACTGCACTCTGTTGTTAAACACTACGCATTTGTTGTTTGTTGGACATACTGTATACTTTCTTTGCTTTTTATTTTGTTCCAGCACACTCCCCACTCCCTGATTTGAAATGCTTTTCAGCAATAGAAATACATTTATTGAGATAATTGTTATATTTAAAAAATTTCACCACTGGTAACTTAACTGTGCATTGGGAACAATGACCCAAACTGTCAAACACATACAGCACAGGTCATGGCACTTCGGCTGTTGCACATTGGCAGGCATCCACTATCTATATTTTTTTATATTTTGTATATATATATTTATGTAAGCATGAGTACAACAATGTATGACACGAAACAACATTCTTACTTTCAGAATCCTGCACAGAAAAATACACTTGAAATGATTGTAACAATGTCTAACATGGTACCACTCTTACTGAAGCATCAGTTTGTTTATTTTTCTAACATCTGTTCATTTTATGTGTCCTCTGTAGACTTTGGATGATGAGCCAGTAGCTACAGGAAAAGAGTATCAATGGCAGAACCGGCCTGTCTCTGAATGGACCAATCAGCAGGTTTGTCACTGGTTGATGGGCATGAATATGGACCAATATACATCTGAATTCACAGCCAGGGGAGTCGACGGCCAGCAGCTCTTGAATTTGGACAGTGACAAGCTAAAGGTGAGGAGACAAAACTGCACCTGGTGGGATCAGTTTACTTGAACCGTGTAACAATGGAATGATAGTGTATCTGTATCAGTGTGTTAAAATGTTATTTATATTAGACCTCTTTCAGTGCAAATCAAGTCATTATTTAATCACGTCTCATCAGCTGTCGTTTGACTGCCATCTTGTGGCCAGAAGTATTTGATCCTATTGGCAGTTGCAACATCAGATGACTTTGATTTCTAATTTATATTTAACATTTCTGCTAAATTAGAGGGAAGAATGAATATCAAGTACATAAATGAGAGAAACTACTACTAAAGTAAGATCTTAACTAGGCTTCATGTTGTGCATTTGTTGAATTAAGTCATCCGTGTTCATTTACAGTATGTAACAGTTGGATTAAATTTTTTTATCAGGCTAACATTATAGTTATATATTTCATCCGGATATCAACTTTATGTTCTTGTGAAGTTCTCCTCAGTTACACCACTTCAAATATTGAAAATATAAATAAAAAGCTTGTTTAGAAAAACTCACACTATTAATATTAAGTGGTCCTTCACAGCAAATTTGGTCTGGAGTTGAAACGATTAGTCAGTTTATTTTTGTTGTGTTTGCTCTATTCTCTCAAATGTCAATATTTCCCACTTTAGTTTGCCTTATGATCACTAGAATGGCCCTCAGTAGAGCGCATCCATCGCCAAGACACAAGAACCGCCGCCTTTAAATCTCAATAACCCTGTATTTCACTTGAATTTCAAACCACACATAGATACCGTCCACCTAAATAACACATATTTTCATCAAGATTAATGTATTTTCCCTTGAGAAATAAACAAAAATGTTCAAATACATCCTGTCTAACAACGTTAAAGATCCTGGATCCGAACCAGTTTTTATGTAAACATGCTGACAAACCAGCTAACACACAGGTGAAAAAAATTATCTCCTTGGCAGAAGTACCAAATTAAATACATTGGGTTTTGCACTGATGTTTGTCTCTGGGAACTCTTATTTGACAGTGAAGATAAACCGATCAGTCATTAGTTGCAGCCCTACTTTGGTCCTTAGTGACATGTCTTACATATGGTAGAAATATTCTGTCCTAACTGTGTGCTTTTTTTCTCTCAGGCACTTGGTGTTTCAAGTCAGAGTGACCGTTCAACCATCAAGAAGAAGCTGAAGGAGCTGCGTAAGGCTCAGGAGAAACTGGAGAAACAAAGAGAGAAAAAAGAGAAGGAGGTTCGACGTAGCGGGAAACTTCCAGTCAGTAACGACTCTGTCTGCTGAGTCAGCAGCTCTCCAAGTCCATCACAGCAGAACTATGACCAACCCTTTTTTATACTTTCGGTGCCATGACGTCAACGCCACGTGTTGTTAATGCCAACAACCAGAGAACATGACTGACAGGAGTGAACCTTTGCCGACTGAGGTGCCAGTTATGATTTCTGAAAAAACTGCAGCATCCTGTTTCTCTTCTCATTGCTGTTTCTTTTTAATATTTTAACACATTTTCAGCTCAAAACATTTTAACTGAAAGATGGGGAATGTCAAAAAACAAACAAAAACTTTGGGTTTATGACCAAAAAGTAATCCTAACATTTTGTACCACTAAAAAGCTAGAAGCTATTATTATTATTTTTATTATTATAAAAATTTCCGATTTCAGATCTAATTTAGTCATTGCTGATCATGCACATATTTACCAATGGAAGTCAAATGTATACTGCTTTTCAGCATTTTATATTTTGCTAGTATAACTTGCCTGTTCTTTGCTGGAACAGTTACTGTACAGTTCAGATAAAAGCACTATATTTGTCTTAAGCTTCAATGGGCGACAAGGTTTTAAATGTATAAATGAGTTTTATACATGTGCCTAATAACTGCATATCTTTTTTTTTTTTTTTACTGAAATACCATTGTTCATTTTATACTATCTAAATTTTCTACTAAGTAGAATAGCTCGGCTGTCATTTTTGCTGAATTAAAAAGCAACAAACAAATCAAGTAGGGACATGGTGAACGCTGCTTCTGCTGGCCCTGATTCTGGCTGTGTGTCGCTGAGATGGTACCATGATGCTCCATGTAAATACACACACAGCATGCAGGTCTGCTACACGTACACCTCACCGGTCCATTAGACGGTCAGATGTGCCTATGACAAGGACCTGTGTGAGTCTGGAGCACAGCGTCGTGTCTGAATGTGAGGCTGAACAACAAGTTGTTGGCAGCCAAACCGAAGTGCTTCCTTTTCTTCTTCCCACGCATGACTCCATGTTCTGTATAGAATACAACATGTTGGACTGCAACAAAATCATGTTTTCCACATCTCCTGAATCAGAGAAACATGTCTTGGTACATACAGCATCAATAAACTAATTTTCACTTTATGAAATGTGATTGCTTCCTGTTTGCTTTGCTAAGTTTGCTGTTACAGTGAGCTCCAGATAACTGCAGACCGACATGTCTTAATATGCACAATGTAGTTTTGGGGAAAACATTTTAATCAGAAGAGAAAGGTCTTCAGTTTTTTATACCTTAACAAATGAAATAAACAAAGTGACATTAAAGGACAACACCGTTTCGTATTGTTTTACTTTGTTTATATGTGGCGGACACTGCCACCCTTCTAGCTTCAAACAGTGTTCTGGGGACTTTATTTTCCTCTGAGAACAGCTTGTTTATACAGTTACGGGAAAAATGCATATTTCTGAGTTTACTTTATTACCTCATTAATATTGTAAATATCACAGTTCTGAGTCTGAATTTATTCTCTATAAACTACACCGTGCACTTTTAATATATTGACACATACACGGTTTGATCAATGAAAACTCTAAAAGTTTGAAAAAAGCTTAATTTAAATAGTTATGGTTTCAAGGTTAGAAATATGCTTGAATTTGAATATAATCCTTGAGAGATGTTTGATTTTCAATATCATTTGCTCGTTAAAGTCTCTCACAAATCTTGAAATATTTTATACCCTTACCCTCAAATTAACAAGAATTAAGGAATCACAATCAAAACAAACAATCAAAGTTGATATGAACAGCTGCTGCTGATGGTTGTGGGTATAAAGGAATTCTGAAAACTTTTTTGCAGTTGCATTTTTAGTAATTAATTCAAGAGTGGACATTTTTATGTCAGATACCTTGAAAGTGCTTGAATTGACTCTTAAAAAGCTGTTGTCCTGTATCAAATACTACTTTTATGAAGCTATTTAATTTTGAATTGTTGCTGAAACTGTCAGGTTTTGATTGAACATGCTTTTTAAAAATGTATTTTGAGTCTGTAGCCTATTTTGGATTGCAGTATTGTCATATTATTGTTTAATATTATCATTTCATATCATCTCTCCTCCACATGCTGTGTGCAATCTAATGGAAAACTACAGTCATGTACAGCCTCAATACGTAGCAGAGAACTGAGTCAACAGACCAACAGCCCAGTAATGAATCATGAGTTATGAAAGGCTCGTGTCACAGTCTATAAATTAAAGATGACACACAGTGGACTCTGTTGATTATTCACTTTAAAAATAACTTCTGTGCAATTAAATGATCAGAAAAAGCTTCTTTTTTTAAGGTGAACTCCTCAAACAATACCACACAATACATTCGGTGTCAACGGTCTGGTGTATATTAATCTTATAATTGTTAGGTCTCATATCAGTATGGCAGGTGGTCTGATTGTGATAGTTATTTTCAATGATATATCTATAAACCACCTCCAATAGTGCATCATTCTTCTGGATGTAACAGCAATATTCCCATGGCAACAATGATTTGATTTTTAATGCCCTCAAGTAAATTATGTTAGCATACAACTTGACTTTTTTATTATAATTAGATTTCAGAGCCAGTTGTGTCCCTTTGGAGTTTATTGTAGTGATGTGTCAACCAAACACAGGGCAGAAATCTGTGAACAGAAGCAACCTGATGTGTTGTGACATAAAGAACTGATTATGGAAAGAACCATCAATAGACATTTTTAACACAACTAAGAATCAGTCTGAAGTATTTATTGTATACTGAACATGATCTATACAGCAGAGCTGCTTAAGTGTAACATGGAAAATATGGATTCTAGCTTATTTAACAGCAACCCAAACATTGTATCCAGTCTCTAGGTAACACAATTCTCCTAAGGTCATCCTGCACCACCTGATGTTCAAAGAAACAAAGTAGGAAAGAAATATGTTGCAAACCTATCAACACTGTTTTGATCGCATGTTGCTTGTGTACCGAAGAAGAAATGCCCGAAATGAAAACATTCGGACCAAAAAGACTTAGGACACATTTCCAACAGATTTCAAAACAAGCAGCAACTTAATGTGCACGTTTTCCCATTATCAAAGTTAACAGAGCAGAAGAGATGAGCAGAGCAGACTGTAACGGAAAAAAGTTCCACTTACAGCTAAAACAAGCAGCAAAGCAAAATAGGGACATGCCGTAAACCAGTAAAGCAAAATGCCAATGCAAACGAGGTGGATACCTTAAAGAAACCTTACTCGTTGCACCAAAAGCATCAAACGTTTTAACACGTCGTCTGATTTCATGTGAACACGAATAGCTTGATCGTGTTTCTTACATGTTGGCTGGTAATGACCTGCAATACAGAAACGGCAGAATAAATTTGAGGTAATTCTGAAACTGTAATGCCATTACATAATGAAAGCGCTGACATGTCAGCTCAGGACATCGACGCAATTAATTAATCCCAATTTTTTTAAAAGATGCTTAGTGTAAACGTCAGCCTCACAAAATCCAGTATTGGTCTTTACTCTCACTAGCAAAAAGAGAGGCTTTGCAGAAACCAATGAATAATACTGTTCTTGTTTTTTAAATGAGGGCTGGCGCTCTCTATCTATAGCTCTACATGACATATATGGCACTAAAACTTTGCTCTTGTATTCTTTTTTTCCCTTTTCTGTACAAAGAAATCTGGACCGATTAGTGCCCATTAAACACACACACATTCACGCACACACTTATCATCTCTTGCACACGATGCTACAGGACGGCCTCCATTCTCATCTAGAAGCTGCGGAACGTTGTCATGTCCTTGGGCTCTTTGCTGGGGACGCACCAGTCGTCGGCCTCGTGGAACGTCTTGTAGTGTTTCCAGACGGACTTGTTGTACACAGGGAGCCTCTCGATGGACTCTGTGGAGAGGGCCTGATAGAAGGTGGGGAGAGTAAAGTTTACATGGGATGTTAATAATGCGTGCATTCTCCTTCCTGACATACCGTTAATGTAAAAACACAATTACCCGAATGTAGATCACAGCATCAGTTCCATAACCCTCCAGAGAGTACAACTTCAGGTCCCCTTGAAAGTAGCGGGCGTACAGACGAGAGATGGGCAGGCCGTAGCCGTAACCAGCCTAGGAAAAAAAAGTTAATTTCTAAAGAATCTACATAGCAAAGAGTAAATATTACATCAGTGATGTGATTGAAGTTGATGTAGTTTTTTTGCTTTCCTTCATTGAGTTATTTTATTGTGCATGTAGAGATCTTGAAAGCTAAAAAGGTCGATGTCTTCACCAGCAGAAACTCCTGAAGCACCTCCACAGCAGTCCCGCCTTGAATTTCGTGACTTAGTGACATCACACTACATCACCATGCATACATTTGCATCATTTAATGTCTAGCAGCTAGTTTGGCACATAGAAATTAATTGTAGTTGTTGGTGGGGAGGGCACAGGCATGTGTGAGTTGATCGATCAGAAGAGGCTGTGTATTTAGGAAGGCGGGCCTTAAAGAGACAGGAGCTAAAACAGAGTGTACTGTACTGGACAGTATGAAGAAACTGATGTCATTTGAGCATTAAAGCACGTAAACATATTCTAGTAGTAACTCAAAATTAAATCTAGATGGATGAATAGCACTAGGTAGGAGGAAAAATATGTATCTTTGCCAAAAATGATTTAGGAGTGAACTGTCCCTTTAAGATTTTGACAGTGCCAAGAAGAATTTGGATCAGTCCAGAGCAAAGCTGGCTCAACTTCATCCGGATTAATCACACACTGTTGATCCCACATGAGGAATACTGACCAGAGGAGCAGCACGGGACCCGTCGATGCTGGGCCGAGGAGCTGTGGAGTACGTGTAGGTGAACAGGCGGTCGATCTTGCGCAGCGGCACGCCTCCTCCGCGATCGCTCACCTGGAGAAGAACATATGGTCTGAACAGCTTCCTCATCCGGTAACCGCCATTGCAAAAAATGCAGCAGCTCAGCTTTACCTTCACTGTCAGATCTTCAGTTCCCAGAGCAACCTGTGCGTGGATGGCGGGATACTCCATGGCATCGCCGTATAATTCCATGGTGGCCCGCATGGCGTTCTGCATTTTTTCAAATGTTAAACAGAAGAGAAAGGAAATGTATAAGAATGTAAAACTGCGTCACGCCAACAAGCTGTCCAACTATGAGGTCAAAAAAAGTAAAAATCCTACCTTAAAAAGTTCGAACACCATGTGATACAAGTGAGACGGCACGTACACCACACCGACGGGGTTTTCGTTCTCTTTCACTGTCAGGACACACAGATGATTAGATATGGTTTGATCAAGCAATCTGAATGTATTTCTTCATAAAACAGGTTAAGTGCTTGAGATAAGCAGGAGGGAATGTGTGACGTATAAAATAAAAAACTGAAAGTGTTTATTTCATTTACCATTGAATTCCTCCAGTACCAACTCCGGAGAGTTCATGTAGTACCGGTCACAGAGGCCTCGAGCGTTTTCGTAGGCGTCTTCGAGGGAGAGGTTTGTTTTGAGGAAAGAACACAAATGACACCTGAAAACTTGACCGACGGCACGCTTGATCGCTCTGTTTATGATCCTCATAAAAATGTTGGCGTTCTTAAAGCAGCATTCTCACCTCTGATAACCTCGGTGACACGACAGTGTGGATCAATACTGCCGATCTGTTTGGGATGTGCAGGGTTCACCTTCACCTTCCCACCGAAGAGCAGAGCTGGAATATAAACACACAGGGACGTGACCGCACACTAAGGTGTAAAGTGTAAATTGTTTAAAGGTGTTTTGGACAATTCTTGAGAAAGATAGTGGACTGTTGAGAAACAGATTTCTGTCATGATTCTTAATCCATTGTTCCATCTATGAAACGTCTGAAAAGGCCGACACAATTTCCCAGAGCCCTTAACGATGTCGCTCCAAACTCGAAGATGTTCATTTTAGCTTCACGTTAGACAAAGAAATGCAAAAAAACTCCTAACAGCTAAGAACCCTGACCAGTTCAAAGAAAACTTCCCCAATTTTACACATTAAAGTGTATTTACAGGTCTTGGGGGGGGCACTGCTGCATACCTGAAGGAAGTAGCATCCTCCAGAGGAAACTACCTCCAGTGATGTCACTCAGTGGCTCAGTTGCATTGTGCAGGCACCAGGTTTAGAAAGGAAGTCCACTGGTGTAGCATCATTATTCATTTAAACAGATGATGAAAATGGATACAGACAAACACAAACCTGCTGCCCTGTTCACTGTTACAACTCATCTGATATCTCTAAACATTTTTCTGTAACTATTGGACCTAATCCAACCTTGGGATTTTGTCCTTAGGGTGTTTGCTCTCCTAATCTAATCATGACCCTGCAAATCTTGTTTCTGTACTTTCTTATATAGTTCCTTTGTCCTTATTGCAGGAAAACCAGCAGAGGAAAAGTTTTTAACAGAGTCAGGCACACAGCAGGGGCTTTACTTCCTGCTAAAAGTAAAATATTGATGATCATAATAAATATGACATGCCTAATACAGGCTGTAAAAAGATGCGATACAGAAGGATTCCTTTTCCAAACTACTATCTTTTATAGTGCAGGAGTGGGCAGGTTTGGGCGTGGTCTGTTGATTCCTGGCTCAAACAGATCATTTTATACAGCAGAGGCGAGTCGACTCACTGTGCTGGTTGAGCAACATCCTGATTGATATCCTACTCATGTAGAAACGATCCAGGAAATACTGAACGTTCTGGCTGACGACCGGGTCCGTCCCGTACGTCTCCTTGTACTCCACGACGCCCTGAGCCATGGTGGGGATGACATCGTTGTGCCGGTTCCTGATTTTTATCACCGCGTCTGTGAAACTAAATAAAGACAAAAAGATGTATTAACGAACAAAACTACGTGAATTCATACAAGAAATGAGGATTAACTGCACTGTGTGTGTGTGTTTTAATTCACTTACTCGTATGTGACTTTCTCATCATCCGCGTTTTTGTCTTTGAACTCGAGAATCTCCTGAAAACTCTGCATGTACCTGCGTGAAAATAAAGGAAAGTCATAACCATCCACTGGCCGGCATCAGAGTAATGTGAGAGCTATTTAAGAAAAAAGCAGAAGAAAACCGTCATACCAGCTCTGCACCAACCGGACCGATGGAGTCCTCAGTAAGTTGTCAGGCAGCAGGTTGATCTCTTTCATGATGTTCGCCAACCTCACAGGTAACTCCTGTCTGAGGAAGGCGAACGACGTCTTCTCACACGCGTTCTCTGAGCCTGAAGGGTGTAATAACACGGGAATGTTATTGTTATTAAATAATTAGTATTGGAGACAAAGGTTGCCACAAAAGTGATTTCTCTCTCTAGAGCTGCAACCATTAATCGATTAGTTGTCAGAAAGCAGACGTTCTTGTCTGGTTTATTTCATCTATAAGCTATTTTTTTAAGTCATTGTGTCCTGTACAGTGTGGGTCATTCCACGCCAACTAGCCAAAAAATTCATGTCATGGGTATCCTCAAAGAACTTTATATAAAAATGTAAATTCACGGGACCTTGTAAAATCACTTTACTTGAAAGAATTGGATTGAAGTGCAGCCCTCTGAGCTGAATCTCATAATGTTTGTAATTCTGCGTGTGTATATTCTAAACCTCACCGGCCGCTCATTTTTCCCTGGATGATTTGAAACATGTATTCATTCAAACAGTTGAAGCAGAATGTTCACAGTAATCAGATTAAAAAAAACAAATCCTTTTGTTTACCTCAACAAGTGCTCTTTTAATTCAAAAGACAAAATATCTCCACTAGTTTTCACGTGCTTGCTGCCAAAGTTTGATTCCATGATGTATCAAAATCACTGGCTGTGATATAACATTCACGATACAATATAAACTGAAATGAAAAGGGGCCTGACGGTATTTCCTGCATTTTTGCTTGATCTCGAGTTGCTGTTTCACTTGTGCAATTTGCGTTCAATAAAACTCCCACAACAAACGTGTATTTCCAGTTCAGTCAACAGAGAAGCACAGCTTATTATGGGCCCTCTAGTTGCCCCTGGTTTCCTCAGACAGGATGTCATAGTTTGGTAACAACTATCAAAATAAATGCAAGAAAGTGTGTTAAAACATTTGAGGGAGCTGAAGATCAGGTCACAGAATATTGTGTAAGACTTGGATCTATTTTTTTGTGTGCACAACTGCCTGTCTCAAAACCTAAATGCCTGCATGAAACTTATTAAATTACTAAAAAGGCTGAAAAGATGCTTTCATTCAGTGGATCACAAGAGGTCAGGAGTTACATGTCAGGGGTTGCCACATAATTACCAGAGTGGGATTTTTTTTAACTTTCCTCTAATCTTAATCTAAAACTATGAGGAGGGACTTTCATTATTTGATAAACAGCTGCTCACAAGGAGAGGTCACACTTTGTATTGAGTGATCACTAGCAGAACAGTTGGGATCCACTGACTTCAGAGACACTGTTGTTTGTAGGGTGTGAACATCGTCTTACCAAAATCCAGAAACTGCTTCATTGAAAGAGGGGAGGGTGAAAATTTGGAGTAATAGTCAATGTCCTTTCCTACAGCCAGGCTGCTCCTCAAGAACCTTAAAATCCTCATTTTGACAGGTCCGGTGCTGATCAGACGACGTCACAGATTATTGCGTTTGATCACCGGTGGCATCCGCAGCACAGCCGTTACACTTAGTGTTAGCTAATCTATGTTGACATTAGCTTCCACGCTAACTTCAGCAGCTCGCACACACGCTCGTGGAGTTAACGTCCAGTTATGGATGGACTTGTTAACATTTGTGCATCCATGGTCACCTCCACTGTGAAATATTTATTCAGTTGTCCGTTAGCTCACTGGTTCATAGTCATGAATCCTTGTGGTAGAAACGTCAACATGCCAAGACCGCCGTGTGCATACTGTGTGCGAAGCTAGCTGAGCTAAAGAGTCATGACGATGTCAAGATAAATCACCTCCGTCTTCTTGGTTCGCTTTCGACTTTGTCAAGATACCAAAAAAACAATTGATTGATAAAATATAATAACGTAAAAAAGGTAAAAAAAATAATATTAAGAGACGGAAAATCATAAAAGCAGATCTTAAAAATCAAATGCAATAATAGTTTGTGTAAATTGGTGTAACTTTATGTTATTGTGGTTTGGATGAAAGTTTAGAAAAAATAAATATGCACGTTTAACTTCGTAAGGTGAATTGTTTTCGAAAAAATGACTTTTCATCATTTAAAATGTCCATTAAAAAACATTTACAATTAAAGAAATATTGGTGTTATTAAGAAAGATTCTCGAAGATAATCCACTCGTAAACATCTTGTACCGAGGTGACGTTAGTTTTAGGTTTCTTTTGTTTCGTTCTGTCTTTATCTCTTTTAAACATCGGTTACAGACCATTTAAACAGTGTCAAACATTTGTCATCGACATAAACAGCGAGCAATTTCTTTAATTAAACAACTGCTTTAAAAGATCATCGTTTTGTTGGAATTTGTGTGAAAAGGTTATTTCTGATATTAGTAGCCGGCAAGCAGCTCGAGGTATTATCTTTTAGTAAACTCAGTATTCTTCGGAAAAACACAGATCTCTCTTACCCTGAAGCATGTTTCTCAGGCAGCGAGCTCTACCAATCAGACTTCAGCTTTGGTCTGATCAGGATCATGATTGGGTATTGGAGCTGTCAATCTTGTAAAGGAGGCGGGATTTGTGTCCTGGCAGACAAAACTCAGGCGACTCGTTATTGACGTTGGTCCTAACTGTCGTCACTTCCTTTAGTGGATTACGGAGATGCCTGTATGAAGCACTAAAAAGCAGCGGGCCACGTTTCTGTGAGGGATGTCTTATTAGTTTTTGGTCACCGTCGGGACACGGTAACGTTATTAAACCTGTGATTGACTTTATTAACCGCTAACGTGTCGGAAGTCACTGTAGGGGAGGAACTGTTTCCTCGGTGACTCCTGTTGAACCAACTCGTATTAGAGACCCGCCAAAAGCCACGGCGAGGTTCAGCGGGGAAGTGACCATTTTGTTTGTTAGCTGCTTTCGATATCGTTTAATCTAAACATGAGTGGCGGGTTCAACTTCGGCCAAGCCTCGTCGGGGTTCACTTTTGGAGCTCAGAAGACGACACCCGCAGCCGCCGGCACCACCTTTGGGATGACAAGTTCCACGCCTGCAGCTTCCGGAGGGGGCTTCTCCTTCGGCACAGCTCCTCAGGCCGCCTCCAACCCCGCCGGCTCTTTCAGCTTTGGTACCCCAGCAAAGAGCACAGCAGCCGGTGGAGGCTTCTCTTTCGGGACCCCCGCCGCCTCCACCACTTTCGGCATGGGCACGGCTCCTCAGACCACAGCACCGGCAGCGGGGCTAACTTTGGGCTCCGCAGCAGCTCAAGCTCCGGTATCAGGGTTCACACTGGCCATGGGTCAACCCGCACAGACCACCGCTGCCGCCCCTGCAGGAGGGGGTTTCGCCTTTGGCACTACGCCTCAAGTTCAACCCCAACCCACAGCGGCACCAGCAGCCGCAGTAGCTCCAACAATCACGTCCGCGGCAATGACAGCACCAGGTGGCCTCTCATCCTTTGGAGGATTCAGCTTTGGACAAACTAAGGTTCAGGTGACCACAGCTGCAGCCCCTGCTGCTGCCCCAGGAGGTGGCTTCAGCTTCGGCACCAGTGCTCCCTCCAACCTCACCATGGGCAGCCAGCCCCAGCCAGTCTCCACCGCTGCAGCCCCAACAGCTCCAGCTGTAGGAATCCCCTTTGGGATTAAGCCATCAACAACCCCAGCTCCTCCTGCAGCCACACAGGCGACCCCAGCTCTGGGTCCGTCTCTCTTTGCCTCACCAATCGCTACAGCTGCTGCTCCTGCTCCTGCTACTGCTGCTGCAACAACTACTGGGTTTACATTGGGAGCAGCTCCAGCTCTAGCACCAAGCACTTCTGCTGCAGTTACTATATCAGCTGCGGGAGGTCTGCCTTTCATGATCAAACCTCTGGGTGCAGCTTCCACCACCTCCACTGCAGCCCTCATCTCTGCTGCCACGACTGCAGCTGCCTCAGCAGGCGCTGCCTCTGGTTTCACACTGGGGCTAAAACCTGCATCAAGCGCCATCGCCACAGCAACCGCTACAGCCACAACAATCGCTACAACCACAGCCCCCCCAGTGATGACCTACGCCCAGCTTGAGGTTCTCATTAACAAATGGAGTCTGGAGCTCGACGACCAAGAGAGACATTTCTTACAGCAGGCCACTCAGGTGAACGCCTGGGACCGCATGCTGGTGGAGAACGGTGAGAAGATCACAGCCCTGCATAAGGAGATGGAGAAGGTGAAGCTGGACCAGAGGAGGCTAAACCAGGAGCTGGACTTCATCTTGTCCCAGCAGAAGGAGCTGGAGGACTTGCTCTGCCCGCTTGAGGAGTCAGTGAAGGAGCAAAGCGGAACCATCTACATGCAGAACGCTGACGAGGAGCGAGAGAGAACGTACAAGCTCGCAGAGAACGTGGACGCACAGCTGAAGAGGATGTCACAGGACCTGAAGGAGATCATCGAGCACCTGAACACATCCAGTGGCCCAGCAGATACCAGCGACCCAGTAAGACAAGACCTTTTGTTAGGTATTGTTTTTGGTGCTTTGGCATTTATTGTTACAAATTGATTTAACACCCGCCTTTCTTCTCTGCTTATTTTCTTCCTCAGCTGCAGCAGATCTGTAAGATTCTCAACACCCACATGGATTCACTTCAGTGGATCGACCAGAACTCGGTTCTCCTGCAGAGAAGGGTGGAGGAAGTGTCCAAACTGTGCGACAACCAGCGCAAGGAGCAGGAGAAAACCTTCCGCTTAACATTTGACTGATCTGGTATAAATCTGTTGACATGTATATTGACATAATGCTTACTTTGGATTGTGTTGTTTTCCAGTAGTCGTTAAGAGGAAAGAGGTGTCCCTTTGGATACACAACCAAAACACTCATCACAACTACAGTCTGCTGTTTATCTCAGCTGTTTTGGGTTGATGAGGGTTTCATAAAGAGTGATATTTTCAATGCAATGGCTTTTTTATACAGTAGTGAAAATGATCATCTGTTCCTATGTAAATGCTATGCTTGTTAAATAGTATGATTAAATAAATCTCTTGGATAAGGCTTTGTAAGCAGATGAGCTTTACTGCAGTTTATTTCAGTGGCATTATGGTTACCCTTTACGCAAAGGGTGCCCCTGTAACATTTCACTATCTGTTATTTTTGAGACTTAACGATGGAAATTAGTTTTTGCCTTCATACATGGAGCTGAAACATTTGCTTTGGTGTTTCCTCTACATTCATTGGGAGTGTTGGACCACCGCAGCCAGAAAAAAAATGAAATTAAACATTATATTTAAAAAACATGTATCCCTTTATCCCTTTCAATCATGTTGAAATAACTAATAGTGTGTTCACTTATAACACTAGAAGCAAAGCTGTGACCAACAGGGATAGATGCAGAACAAATACTAAAAATGACCCCCCCTGCCTCGACAACTGCAAAACAATTACAGAGGAAACACTGTGCTTAGTCAATTAAATCAAAAATGAACAATTTTTTATTATCAAGTAAACTTATGAGCGATTCCAACAAAAAGCTCAACATAACCTCATTCTAGCTTCTCAGTTTTGGGGATTTGTGGCTTTTCTTGTCATATGTGAAAGTAAACTAAATCAGCAATGATCAATCAATCAGTTGTCAACTTTTAGTGAATGTACAACTATTTGATCGATCAATCAGTTTGAGTAATTTTTCAAGAAAAAATATAAAGTTTTTCTGACTCCTGCTTCTTCTCTGTGACAGTAAACTGAATGTCTTTGCGTTGTGGACAAAACAAGACATTTGAGGACTTCAGCCTGAATTGTGGGAAACCCTGATCAACATTTTTCAAATAACGAATTGATTTGAGAAAAATAACCTTTAGTAGCAGCCCCATATTAAACTGAATATCTGTGGATTTTGGCTCAATAAAAAGAAGCTACTGACATTAAGCTTTGGGTAACTGACAAGCATTTTTCATTATTTTCAGTCTATAGACCCAAAAATCAATCTGCAGATAAATTGAGAATGGAACTGATCATTTGTTACAGCCCCACTTTTTTATTGGTTATTTAAAGGGGCTCTGTGTAATACTTTGAAGCAATGTACATGTATTAATCACTTTTTTATTGGCCATATGTGAACAGATGTTGTGAAAAGTTGCTGGACTGTGGACGTCTTTGTGAAGGACTCAGGTTGTATTTTCTGTGACAGTGTGAAGGATGTGATACACGTTCTCCAGTGCCTCATCTCAATGACCTTAGAGAGCAACAGTAGCTAAGTTAGTTTAGAAACGGAGTCCGCTAAAAGAAAATTAACCACCGGCTTCCAACACAACACAGAAGTTACAAAGAGTTCCTAAAAATGTTAATATTTTCTGGTTTCTTTACTGCTCTGTGACAGTAAACTGAGTTCATAGACCTAATAATTGATTAAAATCATTCACCAGATAAAGACAGGATAAAAAATATCATTAGTTGGAGCCCTACTTCACAATAGCTTATATTAATAGTAATGAAATTGCACAGAGGTAACCCAGTGTTTAAAAATGTTGTTTATTATACAATTGGACACGTAAGACACTGACATTGAATTAAATCTATATAACACACATTTCAGCTACTTTTCACCAGCGTCCCTTTGGATTCCTTACATTGAACTGAAGGAGTTACTTCAGTGACGACCTACAGTACAGTGGATGCTACCTGAATGCCACAATAGTGAGAAGAGGTGAAGAGTAAATGTGAGAAAAAGTCCCTCAACTGGCTTTAAAACGGTCAGTTGTACATCTTTAATTATTGTACCTACATGTCATTCCAAAGACGAAGTTGTTTTGTCGGAAAGCACTGACCTAGACGCATAATTCGCTACAACAAATGTACAGATTTACATTCACGTGACACTGAGCTGGCTGTACCTTCCTTGCATAGACTCTTAGTAAGACAGTACAACTCCACAGACACACAGTAGTAAACTTTGCCCTGTGTTGATCCGCTGTAGGCAAACATAAGACTGAAAAAAAAAAACTCTTTGGCTGCATGACATTATTTTTTATCAAAAAATAAATATACAGTGTGCAGAAGAATTTCAATATATACAAAATTTACAAACAACATTTCATCATCTATACAGTGTAAAAATCCAAAGACATGAACCAGACTAAATCCTGAAAAGTATTACCTACAATAATTTTTTTTTAAAAGGATTTTTTTACGAGTAACTTTCATTGTCAATCCAAGAGGTCATCCACTGCTTCCTCTCGAAAGCATCAAGCTTCACTGTGCCGTCTTTATACTCGGGGGTTTCCTTTCTAATCCTAACGGCGTGGTAACGCGGCACGCTGTCGTCACGCTTGGAGCGTTTGAAGAATCCACACTGAGGAGGGAGAATTTGAGAACCACACAAAATACTTTATCAAAAACAGATTAATGTCAGCAAATATTCATGCAGGAGAGAGATGTGCAGGAGTGTTAAGCATGCTTTTGCGGATTTTTAAGGAGACATTTCAAACAGCCAAGCAGTCAAAGAGATGTCAGCAAAAGCGCCTGCAGAGCATCAAGAGCAATTACAGCGAAAAATTGATCTCAAGGAGGAAAATATGAAGCCTGCTGGTAAGAAAATGCATTGATTTTTTTGGCAAAATTCAGAGACACATATTGTACAAATATAATAACAAGTAAGACTTTACAATTCCTTCGCTTTAGGCAAAAATAAAATACAAATAGTTAATTTTCCTTCCTCAGCTCAATACAATATGTGTCTGATTGAATTTTTCTGCATTGAGTCAGCTGATTTGAAAGTGAGTTCATTAGTCGGTGCAGCAGTAATCACACTCCATGCTGCCAGCTTGTTTTTTTTTTGTTTTTTTTTACCAATGTTCACAGAGTATAAATCAGGCCTCAGCAGACAGTTTGTCTTTGTCAGAGGGCTGAACATGGATCTCTGCCTTGTGATATGCAGCATCGTATTCGTCTTTTGTTGCTCTCTTGAAGAAGCCACACTGAGGGGGGAGCAAGGGTGACGAAGTGTTAAAGTGTGATAACAAATAGTCAACTGCCATTACGATTTCTTCCAGTAAAACACCGGAGGAAATACATTTTATTAAGGAAAAACATTCACCTGGACAGTCAAGGGTTGACACTTGAATGTCAGCAGACAAAAATGACATGTTAAATAATTAAATAAATTGCTTCTCATATGTGTCTTCACACTGACATAGAACATATTTGACCTTTGACACAGTTGAATACTCACTTGAATGCAGCTTAGCAGTAAATGGAAGGTCGTGGTCATTTGAAGGGAATCGTTTGCAAATTTGGAATATAATCATATTCTCTTTCTGGCAGGGAGTTACACAACACAACTGCTGTATCTGAGCCCAAAAGATAATCTGGGACATAACTATCCATTATACAGTATGTCCTATAGTCAACCTTTCTATATATTTTTGTAGAACTTGTTGCTGTTTTTGTTGTGGTTGTTGTTTATTTGATTGGTACTTTTATTGTCTGTCTGTCTTGTAAACTGGTCAAAGTGTACATACAAAAATCATTTTCACACTTTGTTTTTGGTATGAATTAACAAAAAACGAGATGCCTTCAGAGGTGCTGGTGAGCAGATTTTGCTACCTCCAGATAGACTGATGCAAGCTCTTTACCTCTACTTCCAGTCTTTATGCTAAGCTAAAGCTAACTGACCGCTCTCTCTAGCTTTAAATTTAAATGTACACATATAAGAGGGAATCTTCTCTCTCCTCTAACTCTTAGCAAGTCGACTATTCTGTTAAATACCACAGATATCATTATATCATTGGAAATTTTCTTTAACAGCCACCTATATAAACTCGACATTTATCCTCCTTGACATTTACCAAATGTTATTTATTGCAATTTAAAAACATGAAACTTTGAATTAAAATTAATTATGTCGGCATGTTGGTTCACGAGTAACAGGAAAAAAAAATAATCTAATAATAATGGCCCTTCTGTGCTTCCATAGATCTACGATCAACAGCACACCATACAAAATAAAAGTCAGTCACCATAAAAATAATTATTTTTCAGACTTAACTCATGTGCATTATGAACAAAGCATCTCTTTTGTTACTCTACCTCATGATTTGTTCTAACTTTATTTTTGATAATAAAGAATATAACATAAAATCACTAATACAGCTGGAACTTGGCACTTTAACAACTAACCACATTAACCACATTACCACATTAGTAGTCAGTCTAGAAATGTCAAACTAATAGCTACCACAGTTTGATGTGAAGCTTTTAAAATCCTTATCATGAACATTTTAAAAAATGTTCTTTTTTGAAGTTTTGTCATCCTTTTTTACTGCTTTTGAATATCTTTTTTTATTGTTCACAGATGACACCTTTCCTGACCCAATTTTTCCAAAGATGTCAATGAAGTTTATGTTTTTTATCATCTATTTTCATCCCATGTAATCCCTTTTTATTACCGTCTCTGTACTCACCTTCCAGAGCAGAAACACCAACAAAGCCAAAATCAAGATGCCTGCGAGAACGGCCACCAGGATGATCCACCAGGGAACTCCGGTGTGCTGAGCCACGGCACCCTCTGGGGACACTGTCACTTTCACCTGCAATGAAACGCCACGGGCAGGAGAACCAAGATATCGGGTGAGTTAGGACCAAGATAGTCAAGGAAGAAGTATTCAGAACCTTTACTTAGGTGCAACACTTAAGCAACTTACTTTGGTGTCAGGAGTTTTCAGGATCATGTTTTTAGGCTGACCATGCAAGACAAGCGAGGCCTTCACAACGATTTCCAAGTGTGAGAGAGAGGCATAATCCTGTGTGAAAACAAAAACAGCTGCTCAGGGTGGAGAGTCACAGGAAATCACTCTGATGGAGCCACGTGGAAACAGTTAAAACACGTTGCGTTACCTCAATAAAGGTCGAGTTCCAGAGGCGAGACCTTAGCTCAACTGCTGTGCCGTCGAGGCCCTGCAGAGGGCAACTGAGCTCCACACATTTGATGTCCTTGCCACATGACTAGGAAGGAAAGACTCTATTACACATCTGAACAATCCATACCTTTAAAAAACAATGTGATTACATCCGTACGAACACTCACCAATACTTTATTTTTGCCTGACAGTGACGACATTTTGCTAACAGGTTTCCTCTCTCCAATTTCACGTTTGGTCCTGGACGCAGATGACTCCTAAAAGCACACGTCTCCTCGTTAAATTCAAGGTGAAATTAAGAGGTGCAGGTTTGCTGATAATGGTTGCTTGCTGTAGTAGAGGAAATAAAGGTTTAGAAATTCTACCCGGATGTGTTTGAGAGAGTTGATCTCAGACTCTGGAGAGCAGAGGATCTCCTGCGGTCCAGTAGAAGAGATCTTCACCAGGTACAGAAGCCACTTCCCATTTTTGTTAAACTTGGGCCACTGAATGTGCAGCGAGGCTTTGACAGGAGACGTCAGAGTTTTCCACACATTGTTTATCTGAAGAAGAGATCATTATGTTAGAACTTAGCTGCTTTAAATGCTAAAACCATCAGGTTGTGTGACAGCAGCTGTGAAGAAACCCACTCTGAATGTGTAGTTAATCAAACTTCCAATCTCTTCTTCTGTCTTCATGGCACTTTCACCTTTCACAACACCTCCGAAAGACACCTGATTAGGGCTGGCCTCGCTGTTGAAATCAAGCAAACGTATTTATTTCACCTACTGTTGGAGTTACTGTGTCTTTATTGTGGCTAAACAATAGTTTAACACTCACCCAGAGACTGATAACGGCAATTCAATGATTACTTTAACCTTTACTTTAACGGAAGCAAGGTTGTCTTGCACGCTTGTCCTGAAAGATAAAAAAATACACCGGTATAAAACAATACTTTTATTCATTCATACACGTGCAGAACACCTATACCAGAGCAGCTCTTACGTTTGGAGCTGCAGGTCGATGTCAATCTCCGTGGTGTCCAGAGTCATACCCGCAGTGCTCAGGATGATGTAAAATGTAGTCTGATGGAAAAAAAAAAAAAAAGGCTAAAGCATCTCTCACATGGAAGTACAGCAGCAGAGTGTCACGATGAACATGTGAAACAAGTACGTACCTTGGAGTTGCTCTTAAAAGGATTCCCCAGCTCACAGTCTGCCTGAGAGCCGTTCTGGTTGGCTGTGCAGATGATCGGCTTCACCGGATGGGGAAAAAAAATCTGTGATTCAGGGGGTAATTAGAAGATACAGGAGTTTTTCCCCTGATTTCTCAAGTTTTATAACATTCATACTTTTATTCAGTGATGTTGTGATGGTAATGTAAGTGTCACATGGGTTCACTATTGCAGCTCCACACTTGAGGTCCTGTTTACCGTTGGTTGCTGTGAGCGGACTCCAGAATACGACGCCACATCCGGGAAACTGCCCACCAGCTTCGCCTCGTAAGCGTCGTCTCCGTTCATGTTGTTGACCCTCACCCAAAGAGCCAGGTCTTTCTTCTCGTAGTTCAGGTGAAACACGGGGACGTTTTTCTCGCTGCAGGTACAAAAAAAAAAAAAAAAACTTACTTCAGGCTGAACTTCAGGGAAAAAATGATGGTTTGTTGTTTTCATAAATAAAAATACTCAACAAGAACATTGTATCCAACTGTTTCCTTCTTGCACATCCAGCAGACAGAGAGCGCCACAGAGTCTTGTTTCACAGTCATAAATCTTTACCTTTACCTCTGGTTGGTATAACCTGGTTATGTGCTGGGCAGGCAACACACTGTCATTTTGATTGATCGTTAATATCAAAATTGAATCTAGATTTGATCCATGAATTTGACCTTGTCTTACACATCTTCACTTGAGTTCAAATGAAAGCACTCACGTGGGTAATAACTCTGTGTACTTTTCCTGGTTGTTTGGTTTGTAGTACAGTTTGTACTCCATCTTCAGGTTACTCCGGCAAACATGATCACTTCCACATCCCTCTTTTACGAAGTTGACCTGCAACAACAGCAAATAACAAAAAAGTCATGTACAAACTTTTGCTCTGTGAACATTTTGTCATTAACTCAATAATAACCATCTTAGTCTGAATATTTACCTCAATGACGTCTTTGCTCGGCTGGGAGGAGTCTAATATGGGCATCAGTAGAGGGAGGCCGTTCCTCACCTTCTGTCGTTTAATACCCAGAATTTCTGCAGACACCTCGATGGGAATGCTGCGCATCTTGTCCTTGATATTGTCCTGTGCAAATCAAAAACAGTCAGAGTATAAGAACTGCTCCTTCTTGGGTTGTTTAGTTACTAGTGATTACAAGTTTTCCAACCCAAAAACAAATTTCCGTGACATGATATATATTGGCACATACAAAAATAAATAAATATACCTTTCTGTTTTACTAGCACCAAAATATTTAGCACACAACCTCAAACCTGTTCCTGACTCTCTGGGTGGATGTATCCTGCAGATGTGATTTAACTACGAGGCAGGCATGTTTTACCTTTAGTTTGGCGGTGATCTTGACGCATGATTCCTGTTTTTGGCCACGGAGGTCCAAGGTGCCGTTAAACTGGTAGTCCGTGTCGGTGTGGAATTTGTTGAGGAACATGGCTCTGGAGGGCAGCCCCTGCTTCCTGCGTTCTCCATCTGCCTCGACGGTATAGCTGATAGCTGCAGTGCAGAGAGAAACACGGGTAAGTACGACAGAACAAGTCTTGGATTTAAACATTAATTCATTGTTTATTTTTTCTAAACATCTGACTTACTGAGTCTCGGGTTGTAAGATGCATGGTTTGCTTTGTAGGTGAAGCATGCGTCCACAGTGAAGCTAAGGACAGAAATGTTTATGTTTAACATTTCTAACAGAGGAGGTTTTGACTCTGAGGTCTGTTGAGATGTATGAATATTTGAACACCCACCAAATGCTGCTCTCACAGTTTTTAATTGTGAGGTCAATTTCCCGTGGAGATACTTTGACAGCCCTCCTGATGCTAATGACTGGACGAGCCCTGAAAGAAACGTAGTGCAGTGAAGTCATGATAGAAATCAGTCGGGATTAAATTGATTTATAATGTGTAGTTGACCAATTACCTGTAGATTAGAGCCGAGTCCGACAGAGAGCCGACAGCCATGTCTGGGTAAGAGTTACTGTCCAGGTCCATGTTCCCTGCCAGAGAATATCCAAACAGACTCATGTTGTGTGGTTTTCCTGAGAGGATCTGAAGGAAGACAATTTAGGAATGAATACAAAGTTAAAACTCGGCGAGTTTATAAAACAACATACCACTGAAATGTTACTTGTTTCGTGTTGAAGATTTTTGACAACTGACACTTCCATACGACTATGTATTAATGTTAGCTATACCAAGGTCTCAGTTAAATCCTGATGAATGGACCTCTATTGAATTAACTAGCTCCAGTTAAACGGTTGGTTCACCGTTTTAAATAAATGCATATCTAAAATGAGTAACTAAAGCAACGGTGGACCCGTTTGAAAATGATTGCAGCGTGTAAACAAGCGGTGCATCGTCCTCTGAAGACCACAGGATGGCACCAGTAACACACAAGCTGTAAGAAGTCGCTCACACTGCTCCTCTGAACAAACTCATACTTTCTATACCAAGTGATCATCTCACATGGGTCTTGTGGCCTGGAAGCTACCTAGTCATGTTTAACCTAATGTGAAAATATATTTACTGTTTGTCAACTGTACGCAAAGTCACTGACTTTTATCATGATCTTACATGGTGTTAGCTTTCTGGCTCGTAGCTGTGCTGTATCTAGGGTTGATCCTATTTACTGAAGTAGTGGACAACAGAACCTTATGGGATTGTAATGATGATACCAGCTTTTAGTCAGGCCTTAAGGTGTCGCCAGGGAAATGGAGTTACTGCTTCTGGAAAACTTGAGATAATATATCATAAATGCCCGATAATGGTTTGCAGTGAAAGGTGGACATTAAATGGCCTTGGTGGAGTCTGTTCCTGATTATAGACACCTTTAAGGGCATTATCCTTTATGAGGGGCTTTATTGATCCTCAGAGAGAATTCAGCTCCTGTCCACAGATAGGTTTCCCAGAAAGCTCAGTCCTGCAGTAATTCAATTGTTGGTCACTTGGGGGCAGCGGGAATACAATGACATATCATAAGCCTTATAAGCTGATCTTCATGTTTAGAATTGGTTTGTGGCTCTTTAAGTTGATAGAGCAACCTCGTTGCAGTAACAGTTGCTTATTTACTCATCCAGCAGTTCTATCATTTCAATTGGAGTCAAGTTTTCTGGTCACCTTGCAAATGTTAGCCTCTACCAACTCCCACAGGTAATAGTTTTTTAAACATGGGTAAACTATTTTGGTAGTAATTCACTTCTTTCCCAATGTCACGCACACCAACAGTAGAACTCAGCATGGAGAAAAGTGACAATGTTACAGAGGCAACTTTTCATATCTTTTACTTCAGTCTTATTTTCGAACTCAGTGCTGACTGAATGATGTTCTAGTGCTCCTTTTTTTTATGCACCAGTGTGCTTCAACTTGTTTGTATCACAACCAGGAATCCTGTTTCCAGCCGAGGGACTGAAGCAAAACATTCAAGCTCTGGGCCGGAAAACCAAAAGACACTCGCTACAAAGTGGAGTAATAATTCTCTCTGTGGGTTCATTAAAATGACCCACTCGTTTCTAATATATGTATATGATCCATTGCTAAAACGAAAATATTGATTATAGCTGCTTCAAATGAGGCCCCACGTGGACCAACCTGAGCAGGTATGGTTTTGATTCCCTGCGCTGAGCCATGATAAATGTAGACTTTTCCCGCCCCGCTGTCATCATAAGGAGCGCCGACTGCGATGTCTGTAGAAAGAAGAAATAAACCAGTTAACTTGACAGCAGCTGATAGAGAAAACATAAATAAGCTACAAAATGACAGCTAAATCACCTTCGTATGAATCTTGATTGATGTCTCCAATGTTCTCCACTGCCAGTCCAAACATGGAGTCTTTGGTCCCGTGTAAACGAACAGGAGTGACTCTGTCCCACCTTCCCGCCTGGTTGATGTAAACGTAAACAGCTCCTCCAATGTCTCTGTCCTTCATGTAGAACTGAGGAGCTCCAACAACTATGTCTTGCCATCTAGATTAAAGAAGGGAGGTAAATATTTTTAAGTCCTAATGATGTTTTTCCAATTTCTGTGCTCATGTTTACTTACACTGTGACTTCTATGAATGTTGTAATGTTGATGTGAGACTTATTTACCAGTAACATTAAATAATATGTATACTGAAGCAAAATGAATGCAGTTTCCTACCCATCACCATTCAGGTCAACTACAACCACGTCATATCCAAAGGAGGATGCGAGTCCCGGCCCGTAAAAGGTGTGCTCCACCAATAGTCTGTGGGAGGTGTCGCTCTCTTTCCTCAACAGGACCACTGCTCCACTGTGATTGGCTCTGGGTGCTCCAGCTACCACCGTCAGGTCACGACCCCTGGTGATTCTGTGTCCCGAATCGAGGGAGAATCCTGATGTGCGAGAACAGAACTGAACATTATACACTTGTTAAAGGTTGATTTGACTGTTGAGTGCGCTGTGTGTATTGAACTGTAATAGATTATTCAGGTGTCCCTAATAAAGTGGCCACTGAGTGTATTGCTTGGGCATTGTGTGCCTTCATTGCAGGTCATAGACCAAGAGGTCATATTTTTTACATTTCTCTCTGCTTTGTTAGTTTCCACAACTGAACAAGAAACATCATATATACAAAAATACAGAGAAAAAGATCTCCTTTGTCAATTTAGAAAAAGTTGTCAGTTTGATTCTCATCAATTCCCTCTGCTAAAACAGCTGAGGTAAATACTTTTTAATGAAATAAGTATTTATGTGTCAAACAACAGATAAAAATGTATCAATGAGCTACTAAAAATACTAAACAAATGCGATCGTCAAAAGTTAAAAAAGTTAAAAAAGTAAAAATGCTAACATTAATGGCTAAACAAACAAAATCACAATGGTCAATCAATGACGACAATGTCACCACTACTGAGTGTCCTACTACAATATACTGTACAAATTTTACTATAAACTGTTCAATCTACAAGTTGTCAAGTTAGAGCTAGAATTATTTGCGTCTAAAGTCGACCTGTAAAGACCTTCAAGTCTTTAATCCCTTGTGTGAACCACAGCAATTAACTAAGGCAAAGAACTGAAAACCCATTAAATGCAAAAACGCTTTTTTTCCAGGTTTTAGGATTCATTCCTGCAGCACTGTATTGGACAGACAGTAGAGTAATGACAACCAGTTAGGAGAGAGAGAGAGGACACAAAGATCCCTAGTTGGACACAAACCGAGGGCACTGCATGGTTCAAGGTTGACCATTAACCTCTGGGCCACCAAGTCATTCCATCCTTGTATCTTTATCATTCCCAAATGATTGAGATTCAATTAATTTAAAATAACTGTGATGATGGTTCACTTCCAGCAGTTACTGCAATGCAGCAATTAATGATGTAATGATTTGTTACACCTGTTTTTTAAACTTTAGTTCCTCTCCAAAATTTCTGATTATATTTCTTTACCAGTTAAACAGCAAAAGTCTATAAAATTGTTGGAAAACAGACTTTAACACAATGATGATCACTAATCTCAACACAGGACAACACAATATATCCAAACAGTAAAACACAAAACAAAACTGAAAGCAATGCTCTGGGCTACGGATGCACATGAGGAAGTGCTGAACAAAGTGACACACAAAAGTAGTTATATTTATTCTGTGAGTGGACACTCACCGAGGTAGCTATTGGCAGGTAGAGGCACGAGCTCATCTCCAACTTCGTACGGGCCATCATCAAAAACTCCCATCTCAATCAAAGTGCTGTTTTTTTGTTCCACTCGCACAATGCCTGCAGGGGAGGAGAGAGAACAGTGCAGTAAAGATGCTAAAAGGTGTTACCATGAAGTGTTTATTTAGAATAAAAAGACATCCCATTACTTGTTTTTTATAGAATGAGAAACTTTATTCTTCCACTCAATCCTCTAAGGCACTGTGTAATTATAGTTATGTACCTTTCCAGTTGTAAGCTCCAGGTGCTCCAAACACCACATAATGGTAATCCTTGGTGAAAGTGGCCGCCAAACCCTGCTGACAATACCCAAACATTTCATGTCCTCTGGCTCTGCCCTCGCAGGAGTTCCAGTCACCTTCGTCCTCAGCGTCCTTGTTGATGGTCAGGTCCTGACTCAGGACGTAACAGCGCCCGGTGATGTCCCGGGACTCCTGAGGGGTGTCCACGAACATACGTCTCTGGTAGCGATGAGCACAAGTCTGACAGCACAAAACATAACGGATTAGTTACCCTGATGACAGACGAGACCACAGCAGGTGTGAAAGGTTCACACGCTCAGCTTGACTCACCACAATCTTTCCTCCAGGTCCCTGACTCTGAACCGTCACACCCATCCACTGATTCTCCTTGCTCTCAATACGCAGGTCCTCTTTCAAAACAACACAAGACAAAGCTATGAGCATAGATAGATAGATAGATAGATAGATAGATAGATAGATAGATAGATAGATAGATAGATAGATAGATCTTACCTTCATTATCAAATTCAATGCGCTCACAATTACTGGCATTGGTGATTTCACATTTATAAAGGCCTCCAGTGATCCTGGCTTTTTGTTTTCCCAAAGCTGGAGCTCTGGGTGCACCAATCAACAGCCTGAGGTGAAACACAAAACAACAGAAATGAGTAGTGAGATTTATTCATAACAAAGCAATAAAGTTGAAGTTTAAAGACCGAATGCATTTTATGTAGGTTTTGGTCCCTGTCTCACACAAAGAAGACTCAGAACTACTCAAATCCATAAGGAAGTATAATTGACCTGTAAGGCAATATATGATTTTTGCATTCATACAATCTCTGGGTATATGGAGATATAGGGGCTTATGATATATTTTATATGAAAATGTATTAAAAAATATAAAATTTGCATATGTGAATATATCAAAAGAATATATATTGCAGTGTATTGCGGGTAGTTGGCTGAAGTTACCCAGCATGCTTGAGGGCAATGTGTTTATGGTTTAAGTGTGAGTAAGTTGTGTTAAATTGTGTTCTGGCGAAAACACTAGTAACCCCTGTTTCCATCCATGGGGTCCCTGTGGACACTGTTGAGGAGAACAAGTACCTGGGGGTGTACTTTAATAATAAGTTGGACTGGACTTGTACATTATTTAAACTGTACATTTGATCTTTTATATATTGTTATATATATATTTATATATATATATATTTATATTTTGTTCTTAGTATATGTTGTTTGTATATCTGGAGTGTGTAACAAAAAATAATTTCCCCCCTGGGATTATTAAAGTATTTCTGATTCTGATTCTGAAGCACCACAAACATTTCCTGTAATGCAAATATTTGTGCTGATGTTCTCGTGTTCAACATACACTTCCTGGAACTTCAATTCTCTTTGCTTGAATGCTTGCAATGAGAGTCCCAAACTGCTACAATGTCATGAATTTCCACATATATGTATGAAGAAACTTTGCACAAACATGTTTAGTTTGTATATTGCACATTAGTACCAATATGTTATATTTGTATAAATGATTATATATGTGACATGTATGCTAAAATATGTCATTTGCATACATGAGCATACATTTTTGTATAGGTTGTACATAAAATGTCAATATAGGATCTCGATCCGTGTCAACACCTGCAGTAAATTATTTTCTACATTTCTAAGCTCAGGTGCAGCAGCTTGTTGAATTTAGTACATGTGTGTGAGAAGATCAGCAGTGGCAGCGATGACATTGCAACAGCACCCTGTCTAGGAAAACGTTACAACATGTCTTCTGTCTTCTTTCTTAGCAGAGGAACTGCGGCCACTTCTTCATTGCTGAATCTGATCTTCAAAGTAACAAAACAAAACATCTTTTCAGCTATGACTACGACTGTCACGTCAGCAAGAATTAGCAGCAACACGGCTGAATAACCACATGACCTGCTGAGGACCGCCGTTTTAAGTCATACCCCTCTCTCTCTCTCTCTCCCAATTGTATACAATATGATTTCACTGGAAGGATGATCCAGCCTGTGAAAAGCTGGCTGTGTTCAATCAGTCCCTCAAAGAGCTTTGTGATAAGAAACAAAATAGAAAACCTCAGCACGAGACAGTAGACTACTGTCCTGACATTCTGCAGAGGGCAGAGGAGCAGTGAAGCAGACAATTTGGAGTGTGTTCAGTGTTCAGCCCAACCATAGTTCACTGACAAGAGATTCTCCTCTAAACCCACAGGCTCAACAAGCATGAAGAGCGGATGTGTTTGAAGGGTGACAGCAGCAGCCACAGAGATGATATCATCAGAAACACTTATCTGATGAGACGCAGTCATCAACTTCTCTTTCAAATGTCAGGACTAGACAGACATGGATCAAAGAAAACGTTCATGTCTCGATGTTATCCAATTCATTGACAGAATCTCTCAGTTGGGACCTGACTTAGAGGCCGTCCACACGAAAACGCTCTTTTACGAAAACGTACATGTATTGCATCGTTTTGGCCAACCGTACACACGGATCCTAAAAATGAACTGCTGCTGCGACTCACACTCAACTACAAGGCGAGTAAGTTGCAAGAAAGGCTCAATATCTTCTGTGGCACAAACACAAGCGTGTAGTCCGCCATTGTTGTTATTGTTGTTATGAGACATCGCAGGGTTCAGTGGTCGAAGGCAAGAGGTCGAGGGGTGGGGCGATGGCGTCATCGTTTCGGAAAGTATCCGGATTCACCGTCCACACGAGCACGGAGGGCTGCGTTTTCGGATTTTTCCACCCTGAGACCCGTTTTCAGGCGCTGCGTTTTCAGGATCTGTGTGGACGGTCGGCCAAAACGATGCAAAACATGCGTTTTCGCAAAAGAGCGTTTTCGTGTGGACAACCTATAAGAAAGAGAAAACCATAATAATGTTATTTTGTCAGCTACTATTGTAATCATTTTTTTTTATTTAACACTGGCATAAATCACCTGGCGATGATCTGGAAGGCAGGTAAAGAAGAAAGCAAAATCACTGCGCAATATAAGGACAAACAAGGTATTTTAATGGTTTAAAAGAGTGCCTTGGAATTATCTAGTGATTTTTTAGTTTACGCATGTCCCTCTCTAAAGAGCACTGCCAACAGACTTATTTTGAGTTCGGGAAATGATCATTTCATTGTGTGGTTGCCCTCCTGCTTAGCAGTGCCTGCTGTCTGTGTTTCTCTTGGTCTGTGGTTGTGTCTGTTTCCTTGCAGACTGCATCTACAACCTTTTACACACTGTCAAACGCTGTACTCTATTTTGCAACATCTGTGTGTTCAAAAGAGAAGCAAAACTGGTCATATTTCCTGTCAGGGGCAGCGGAGCTCATGCTGTTTAGAAAAGTAACCCACAGTAAACAACAGAGAAACCAACAGCCTTTATAGAAATCTAATAATCTTGTTTGCAAAGCCTCATGGATAGAGTTGCAGTAGCTATAGAGTGGACACAGCTTAGTGGACCAATGAACTGATGGACCAACAAATGGTGATAAAGCAATGGAAAGGGAACTATGCCGAGTTTAATAACGCTCCACACAAGAGTATAGGACAAGTGGATCATGAGGTATGAAAAAGTGCTCAGCTAAAACATACGAGCACTCGCTTTTAGCCAATTCATACACACACACACACACACACACACACACAAACCTGACCTCCATGCCAATGATTGCCCTCAGGGCAAAAGCTGTCATGACAAGGGAGGGGAAATTTGAATGGACCAACCAACCAATAGACAGAGAGATCTATAGAGTTACTGTTCCCAGCTAAAAACTCAACCAAAAAATCTAGACTATTAACAACATCAAAGACTTGTAATGTGTTAAATAAGCTTACATAGCTCCATGAGTCGGTTGGTTCTTCTCAATGTTTTCAGACTTGTTTTACACAAATATGGTAACGATGGATCGAACTCGCCCGCCTGCCTAAGATTATTATCAGGCATATGAAATGAAGAAACTTGGTGCTGTGGCTATTTAACAACAGAAACTCAACTATATCTCAACTAGGTCTCCACTCACACAAGCCACAGTCTGTTCACCCTGATGCCTTCTGGCAAAAGATACAGAAGCATCCACTGCCATACCATCAGACAACGGAGCAGGTTCATTCTCCAGGCCGTGAGACTCCTCAATTCATCATCAACACTCCACGTTCTAATATAGATGTAGCAGGACTCTAAGGACTCAAACATAATTTTGATTTTTAAATGTCCTGTGATTTAAAAAATTACGGTAAATCTGCCTTGTAACCTTGTAAATGTGTCATCTATGGTTGAGCACTGAGTGGCCTGAAAGTTCTGAATACTTAAGACTTGACTTCAGCTCTCACATGAAAAAGCCTTAAAATCTGCTCTGCCACCTCTGAAAACTTAACCTGTCTCAGTCAGTGAGATTTGCCAACTACTTGACACCAAACAAGACTACTACTCTACTGAAATAACATTCTTATCATTATCCGAAATGTCCTTTAATGTGATTTAGGATCATGATGGTAAGCCACACCATCATGTGTGAACTGACGGGCATACTCACTGTGTAGGAATTTTCTCAAAGGACGGAGAGGAAATCCTCTCCACCCTTCACTCCTCCCTTAAAGTTCCTTCTGTAACCCACCTATTGATCTGTGGCTCTTGATTTGCTAAACAAGGGCTCTCCTGAGGTGGTCTGATGTAAGACTGAGGACCAAACTGCAAAGCCTCTTTTCAAACAATGCCCAGTGAAATGCAAATACAAACAAGAGCCTTTAAAGGAACCCCTTCAATTTCACTTTTAAGCTTCTCAGCAGCAGTTTAGCCTCACGTGTGTCACATGGTAATACTTGTGGTCATGAAGAAACTTATTTCTGTATAACCAGACACTCTGCAACATTACTGCAATCTGTAGCCTCAGATAGTACCCCAGAGTTGAACATATACATGAAATGTGACTGCATTATATCTAGAGCTGCAACAATTAACTGTCTCGGCTGGTAGTTTAAGTCATTTTCCAAGCCGAAGCACCCAAAGGTTTGCAAGTTCCAGCTTCTCGAACGTCAGAATTTGATTATTTTCTTTTCCATGTGCGTTTTCGATTTGCAGACTTTTTGTTGAATAAAACAAGCAATAAAAATAGGTCATCTTCAGCTGTTTTGTTCTGATAGTTTATAGTAAAAATTATCAATCAAAAAAACTGAGAAAATAATCAGCAGATTCAGAGCTAATGAACACAGTTGTTAGTTGCACCCCTATTCATATTTAAACAAACGGACCAAGACTCCATTCACTTTAAAATATAGAAAGCCTTTACACAATGAATGCAGTGACAAAAATAATGCAATAACAGGTTTACAGGGTGTGAGTGACAGACCTGTGTGTCGAAGTAGTTTAAAGTCTAAAGTCTAATCTAAAGTACTTCTGTATCACCGAAACGTGCCTACATGAAGTCACTGCAGGAAAACTTTATGCAGGGCCTGTTACACAAGTAAAGGAAAACACCTCCAACTTAACAGCAAAGCGACTCAGCAAAGTGACGGTTTGTTGAATTTAGCAAGTAGCTGAGGGATAACATTGACATTTACATGCAACACGCCAGTCTAGCAGACACGTTAACCTATTTTTCAGTCAGGGAAAAAGGATCATTTAAGTACTTTATCTTACTTTGTGCAGTGGCTGTGGATGCAATGTTTGCTGAAATTATAAAATAGATTGAATGGGGTTGCTCTGATTATTATCTTCATGATCATTCGCTTTATCATTTGGTCCATAAAATGTCAGAAAATTGTGAAAACAATTCCAAGAGCTTGAAGTGATGTCTTTAAATTGCTTATTTTGAACAACCAACAGTTCAAGAATCCCAGAAACTCTCAATTCAAAATAAAACTCTAACCCTCAAGATGGAACCACCAAATGTTTGACCTCTCTGATTGAAAAATGACTGAAACGATTAATCAAAAATCTAAATAGCCGGCAACTAACTTTCTTTCGATGAATTCTGTAATCGCTTGAGCTCTATTATACTCAAAACAGCAACTTGTTCAGGCAAGAAGTGGGATTCGACTAAAGCTGCAGGCGTTATCCTTCATACGGATCTAAAAGCAAGTACACAACACACAGTACAACTAAAGAGCTGAAATACAGTCCAACCAATAAATATACTTATACAGTGGCTCATTATCAATACTATCAATATAGAATGTGCCTCCAATATCCAGTATCAGCCAGACTGCAGTGTTAAACCACATCCCATCATGCAGCATGTCTTTCAGTGCGGTGTAAATGGGAATGCATAGTGACTGGTGTGGGTTTACACAGTGATCTCACTGCTCTTTGTTAACAGATGTGATCCAGCGCTCCCACAGCTGTGCACTCAAAGCCACAAGAACGGCTGCAGCTGTTCTAACTGTTCCAGTTTACACACACACACACACACACACATAAATACATACTTTGATTGGCACTGACCTGTGATTGGCTGGGTATACATCACCGAAGACATCATGAATATTCACAACAAATACAGATCAACTTATGGTAAATAATACGTTTTAAAGACTTGAATAAGTTTTAGAATTGACCTGTTTTAACTGTTTATGAACCATTTTCAATCTACTCTCAAACTTCAGCGTAAACTCTGACTGGAATGTGTCTGCTCATGATTCACTGATGCGTCTTAATCTATCAGGTTACATGTGCACAGATGGCCTTGCATGTCCAGTCAGTCGGCCATTTTCTCTGGTTGCATTCAGAGCATGTTATATCCACATCATTAAGCCAACACATTATTCATGGAGGAGGCATCCAGTCGCCTCTTTGCAGGATGCCACATTATGTTGAGTCTCATGTTGGAACATGGATCTCCTTGTTTCTTCCACTCATCACAAACCCATACGAGGAGGACGGCATAAACGCCGCTGTGCTCTCGATGAAGCCTTTAGAGGAACAACATGGATAGAGTTGCATAAATGGCTGAAAACAATATGATAACAAATCACGCTAATCACCGGGATTTGGGTTTTTAATTGCAGAAAAGAGGAGAAGATTTGGCTTTTAGCTCTGAATACTGGAAGAGATAAAAGGCCAGTTTAATCTATCTTGTCACACAAACACATTCAGCGTTTAGACAGGAACCTGTAAAGGCCAGGGTTCCTTCCTCTCCTCACTTCTGATTTATTATAATCACATTAATGCACACAGTGTTAGCTGGCGGTGTTTTACAGCTGCTGGCGATCATTATCAAACATGTGTTCGAATAAGAACAAAAGAGACAGATACAGAGTGTGTGACACACTGCTAGCCTGTGGTTTCATTGAGTTGAGAGCGGTCAGTTAGTCAGGGCTGTTCATTGCCTCCTTCTGAGAGCTCTGCTGAACTTTCACTTGACTCGTCTGGCTGATTATCTCAGGGTCACATGAGGATTTAGAGCTTAGATCACAGCCGGGGAGCTACTGGTTAGTCCATACCTTCCTCGGTTGGGAACTCAGTTTCTATACAGCACAGGCTCAGTATTTTGTTGAGCAATTAATTGTCAGTAGAGCTGAAACAATTGGTAAGAGACATAAACAGATTATTAATAGGAAAGTAAAAGCGCCAAAACTTCTCTAATTCAAGCTTTTTATTCAAGGTGATCTGTTGCTTTTCTTTGACATGTGTGGCTGTAAAATGAAAATTTTTCAGTTTTGGGCTGTTGATCAGACAGCACAAGCAATTTAATGGCGTCACTTTCGTCTTCAAGGAACTGTTATGTCATTTATTTGCTATTTTTTGATCATTTGTAGACCAGGGCTGCCCAAAGTAGGGGGAAATCAATTTGGCCTGGCAGATGTTTCTAGCTAATAAATAAGTAAATAAATAAATGATAATAATAATAATAATAATAATAATAATAATAATAATAATAATAATAACACATACCCTATTCTATGAGGTAAAACTTTTTTTTATGATGCAATGATGACTTTTCTGTTCTCAAAAAGCAGTTTTTTCACATGTTAGCAGAATTCTGTGTGGCATGTTGGAGCAGCTATCTGACAGATCAGCATGACAGTGAGCTGAATCTTCACTTTCCTCGTACTTATCCCGCCTCAAATCAGGCCAGTGTCACATTTACCGGCTGTTTGCCAAACATATATTACATTTCATGACTTTCACTCTCTTAACACTTGTAAAAGCGCCTTTTTCCTGGGATGCAGAGTTCTTCGCGAACAAAAGGATCCTTGTGAAAACTCCTTTTTTTATGACAAATTCCAGCTGAGCATGACCACTCTATTCACTACAACCATGAGCCGCCTGTGAACTAAAGTCAGAACACAAGCTAGATAAAATTCCTCAAGTTAAGCCTAATCTATGGGATCTATGAGAAACCGTTAAATCCTGTTATCAGAGCTTCTCATCGTGTTTCCCAACATGCTGCTGCAGAGTCCTGCTAACCAGAGTACAACACAGTAGCTCTTGCATGCAGCCTCACCCTGGTCGCAGGCTTTGACATGCCAGCTCCTCTCTCCTCATTTTAACCCCCCTTACACTTTGTGTGGCAGGATGACCAGACTCACTACACTGATGTCTGTTCTGTCCCCTCAGGGCTGCCCAGAGGAAACAGTTTACAGTAAGCATTGTAACGTCAGTAAGAATCCTTGAAATGCTGCAATGAGGAAACATTTTAATACTCAAACGCTCACTTTGGCACAAGCTGAAAGCCTTTTCCTGGATCGCCTTTTTTTACTGTACTGCCTGAGATGTGTTACAGCTGAGCACAGGATGCATTAGTCCCCTCGGTGAAGTCAGTAATGTTGCTAAATCCCACGTGACAGGTAAAACTGTGAAGAGGAAATACTGCTGCAGTGTTTTATCCATAAATTGATTGGTTGTCACGTATTTGATAATGGATTAATCCTAATTCTCTTATTCCAGCTTCCTAAATGTGAATATGTTCTGGTTTCTTTCCTCCTCTGTCACAGTAAACTGAATAACTTTAGGCTGTGGACAAAACAAGACATTTGAAGACATCAACTTGGACTTTGATGGACACTGATGGACATCTTTCAACCTTGTATAGACCAAGCAGCTAATCGATTAATTATTTGCCACCTCATGAAATGCACCTGCTTAGTCCTCACTGTAAAAGAACCTTTAAGCTTTACAGTGCACTGCACTTACCACTTGTCAATAGTAGGAAATAACTGTTTCAACAGGAAAGCTGTAAATACAGTAAAAACCTTTAAATACCAACAATCTATCTGATACTAAACGTTTCATTATTGATCAATCTATCACTTGTTTTTCTCTCCAACAGTCCAAAACCAAAAGACGCTCAAATTACAATTCAATAAAAGTGGGAAAAGTTGATCAACTAACCAACAGTTGCAACCTTACCTCCTCCCTCGGTTTGACCTTAAAGGCACATTTGCATCACAGTTATAACCATTGTTTATTCCCTTGTTGTCCTTAGGCTTATTCCGAGTTTATATTCAAAGCACCACGGGGAGACAGTAAACCTCTATTTACAATAAGAACAAAAACAAGCTTAAACTGACCAAAAACACTGTGGGCTTTGGTGGATACAGTAACGTTTATAGTTGCGTCAATACCTGACATCACAACAAGTGGATGAAAACGATTTTATAACTCTTACAAAAGTGGAGTCTTTAAATAAAAAAACATCCTGCTCTGGATAAAGAAGTCATAACTTTAGACGGACAGAAATCAGGTGGAGGATTGTGAAAACTTCAGATTTACTTCTGACAGTATTTTCTCTGAACCTGTCCGCTCAGGTGCTCTCATAACGGAGATGGACTAACGAACAGTAACCACAAACTGACTAAAGATGTTCTTGAATTCAAATTAAAGACTTCTCTCACAGTCTTTTATCCGGGTTGAGCTGCCGGTGCATGGCCAAGGAGAACCCGAACAGGCTGCCCGGCTCTCCGTCCTTCCTGATGACATTACCGGTGTCCAGGTTGAAGGCGAGCACCAGAGTTGTCTCCAGAAAAAGGGAATAAAATAAAAGTGCAGCAGGAGCGGCAGAGGGTCCTCCCTGTAGCGGCAGCATCGCAGCGCACCTGTCCAGATGTGTCCGGTATGTCCAAAGTTGAGAGCCCTTGACCCCGCTGCTACTCTGCGCCCAGCCCGGTGCCGTGTGACTGAAGGCGGCTGCTGCGGCTGGGGGTCCCCGCCAGGCTGCGGACCCTGCTCCACAGCGCCCCCAGCGTTCACCAAAGGAACAGCACCGCACACTGGACGCTGCCTGGTGCAAAGGGACAATCAGAATTTTTTTTTTTTTTTTTTTTTACCATTTTTGTACCGTAAGATTTTGAGGTAGATAATTAAAATGGATTAATAATTAATAATAATCAAAAAATGTCAGCCTAACTTACTTTACAGTTGTAAACACAATCAAGCGCAAATAATTAATGATAATAACACATTAAATCAATCTTTATTTTTTTATGGCAATTCACAGCAAAAGATATCTCACAACACCTTCTAATCAGAGTAGCAATAAACATAATAAAATCTGATCATCGTGACAAAACTATATGCTCTCTATTTACAAATTTTAGCTGCTTATAGGGTCATCTCATCTGTAGGCGGGCTCACTGAATGACATTCTCAAATTGGTTTGATATATGGTTTGATGAAATAAAGGCAATAGGTATAAAACAAACCAGAATCTCAACATAATCAGCTCGAATCCTCTCTCAAATACATCCAACTTGAAAACAAGTTTATTATTTTTTATGCCAGACTCAGAATTCCACAGAAATTAACGTAGACCCATCCCTGCTTTGCTCCTCATCTACTGCTGTTATAGCTCACACATTAAGTACATTTTTTTCACCCGTTTATCTATCAACCAAGTTATTTTTGGTTCCCAGATAAGATACGTGTATCACATAAGATTTATACTGCTGGCACAGAAGATAAAACAAACAAGCTACTCTCTGAATGCCAAAGTTACCGAAGCCAGAGATGATTGAGCAAAACAAGAACAGCTTTGACATAATTAAATACTACATTCTAATTTCATCAACCTTCAGTTCAGCCAGTTTTCTCCTTTTCCTTCTAAATGACTTATCTAACAGGGCAAAACACAAATGATAACGCCCCAATGTGATCGGTGTTCTTTAATTTTGTTGTATACTTGAACAGGCTGTGATCTTGGTTTTACTGGTCTTATACAAGAAGACAAATGATAAAGCGAAGGAGCAAAGGTTGTTTTGCTATTTCAGTGGGAACAGATAAACAGCAAGTGTTACAGTCAGCTGGACAAATAAACCTCCCAACTACGGCCAGACAAGGAGACAAGCTGCTGCAGGTCACTAAAAGGCTGAACTATCTTTGGAATAGTCTGAATTTCAGCCACTATCAGGATTCACTGGAAACATTCTAACTCGCTGTATGACTTTAAATGGACAATACATTCTGGTTTGGGGGGTTGATCATCCATCCATGGAAAACTGAATCAAATATTAACAATGCTCTATTCAACAACACCTGCTAAGGAATATCTTCATGAATAAATAATCGCAATACAGAGAAGATTTTCTGGGACATTTCCTAAGGACACCCCTACGCTCCATGTCAGGATCTTTGTAGCTTTGATGATGTTGTGTTGGGAAAAAAATGTTGAAATGATTTTTTAAAGAGTGACAGTAAATCTTTTCAAGGATCTTTTTCATAGCTCCTGAAAAGCAGGCATTCAGGAGTTTTTTTTTTTTTGGTTTCCTCCCACCAGCAGCAGTGATATGAGCCGCCAGCTTTGTTATCATTCCAACCTGCAGGAAACATAAAACAGCTTGATTGTATCGCCCGCTCACTCTCCTCAGTGTATCTGCTGGTGTGAAGTTTGAACCAGTCTGGGCAACAATCAAACAGCACAACACAACACAATGTGGGCATTGTTGTGGTTAGAAAAGCCTTCTACAAGTCTGTGTGTGCGTGTTGGCAGGATGTGGCTGTGGGGAAGTATTAGGCCCTTAACCACATTCCTAATTGGAGCAAATGACTCAGGAGGTTCTAGTGTAAGATATGTGAATGGCATCTCTGTTGCTGAGGGTTCGGTCACAGATGCATCAAATGTTATCACATCACAGGCAGTTAACACATCAATGACTTGTTGTTGAGGGAAAGTAGCCAAGTACATGAATCAAGTTGCCACTGTAATTTTTTTTATTAAATCTTCATATAAAAAGCCAAATCAGTTTATGAAATACATCATGTTAAATATTAAACCAGTTGCTGGAATAGAAAAGTCAACAAGTCAGATGAGACATGACAAAAGGGCTTATCTAGCCCCACTTGGAGAACCATGGTTTCATGGTTCTCAAAGTGGGGTCTAGTGAACCCCAGGGGTTTCTGAGAGGGTTCCAGGGGGTCCCGAGCATAACAGGAATTAATCAGGTAACACGACGAATGTATGAGTATTTTGGTCATGGGGTTCACAAACCTACTGTAAATCTCATCAGATCGGGGTGAACTTGTATCAGTTTAGGGGTCCTTGAAATGAACAAGTATGACAATTACTGGTTTAATAACTGTTTATCTCCCAGGATGATCAAATGATTCTGTTTAAAGTCAAAGAATACTGAAAAGTGCTTAATTGGCTCCGTGTCGACCCATCAGATTTGTTTTGTGACCCTTTTGAGGGGTCTGACCCCCCTTGGTTGGGAGTAGTTAAACTTCACTGTATAAGGTCGTTAAACCTAGTTCCACTGACAGACACACACTGATTCATCAGATGTCATAATCAAATAATGTGAGATATAATGACAGATAATTTGCAAAACAAGTAGCCTACCTTAACTTTTGATTCGTAGTTGATTATAATACTTCTGTGAATCTTCTTTAAATTAATTACTTTAATTTGATGATTTCTACTTGTAATGGAGTGCATTACAGTTCCTGGTGGTATTGGTACTTTTACTCAAGTAAAGATTTGAATACATCTTCCACCATCTGTTTTTGTCCACATACAGTTTGTCATATGACCTCTGGTATCGGCTCATTAATGTAAAAAATCATACTTCAATAAACTAAGACTTAAAAATCAGAGTTTCACTGATAAAGATGTGTCCTGTTCATGCAAAAGAAGCATGATACATGCAAATTGGCTCAGGCAATATATTATATAGGCTGAGCTAATATGCAGTGTTTTTATGATTATTTTATAAGGAGATAGAGTAGAGAGAAAACAAATGTAAGTATGTCAGTGCATGCATGCAAAACTGTAAATCCCCGCTGGGCGAATTTTGTTGATGACACAAAGCATGTTTCCACAGATGATCATACCATTTCTGTGATTACATCTGATAAATCTGCAGAACAACAACATCAGGGTTTGCTCAGGTGTGTAACTGCCTTCACCTGGTTTCCCCCAAGCCACACAAGCAGCACTTTCATGTCCACTTTTGCCCTGGGTGGTTGTGTAACTCGAGCTGTGAGAGGAGGCAAAGCTGCCCGGCCTCGTATTGTCTCAGGTCATTGGGAATGGAGAAACTGGAGAGACGGTAAAGGTTGAGCAGGTGGACCCCTGCAGGTGACGAGGCCTTTCTTCACAGATTAGCTGCACTTTTGTACCGACAAAATGACAGTGACTTGAGAAAGATCTGTTTGGCCCCGAGGTCAAATCACTGATGAAGGTATTGAGTTACACATAAGACCCAAGGCCTCTTCTAATGCTACACACGTTCATATTCCACAGGTTTGATGAGGCCAATTTAAAGCAACATTATGTAACTTTTGTTTTACCTTTAAATAACAACTTCAAAATCATGTTGATGGTACAGTGTCTTGTAATAAACTGGAAAACTGTGGGCAGCACCAAATTGCACAAAATGTCAATTTCTACATAATGTTGCTTTAAATTTAAACTGTGAAAGACTGTTAAGATTCTGTTGCGATGTACATGGCTAATTATTGTCAATAGTTGGATTTAAATCATTTGCTACTTTTCGGCTTGATTTATTAGATTTTAGAAGCTCTGAAACTCAAACTCTGGTGAGACAGACGGACCAGCTCCTCAAGTTTCACCATAATGAAGTCAACATAACAGAGACTGGTGGAGGAAACCAAACCCAAAAGTTATCAGAGAGGCAAGGAAGCATGCCCCAAATGCACAGTTGGCGTGGGCACTTTGTGGTGTGCCAAGGCATTAAACCCAACTAACAATGCAATGCAAACAGACGGATGTTGTTACTTTTAAGTGAGGCCTTCTTAGGCCCAGCCTATCTGATGATGACATGGCATGTAAAATTGATTACATCTCATGTTGATTTAGGAATCCTGTGAGGATTTCTGGACAACTCATGCCATCTTTAGCAGTGTTAATGGCTGGATTTCACAGATTTGCCACCTTCATGCTGAAATGATCAAGTTTTAGAGGCTGTGAAACTCAAACCCTGGAGAGACAGAAGGACCAGCTCCTTAAGTTTCAATGTAATGAAGTCAACATAACAGAGACTGTTAGAGGAAACCAAACCCAAATGTTATTGGAGAGGCAAGGAAACATGCCCAAAATGCACAGCTGGTGTAGGCAATTCTTTATGTGCAAGACATACTACTGACCACAACACAAAGTTATAACAGATGCCTGCTGATGCTTTAAATATAGCTCTTCTGGCCAAAGTCTGTGCCAAATCCTACTAATAATTACGTTTCTACAGCACATTTCATGCTGATTTTGTCTTAAATCTTAAATTATATTATTACTAATCTGACTCTAATCTATGATTAAATGGTCTGTAATATGAATGAAAAAAGAAGATGAGGTACATCTTGGACCTCTGGACCTGCAGCAGATTCTGAGACTCGAAATAATATCTTTGATTCAATCTGGGTAGTGACTCTATCCAAAAATACAGAAGAGAGACCTCTCAGTGTTTAGCCGTTGAGGTTCATGGATGCTGAGTGAATGCTGAGGTTGTGTCTGCATCAGTGGCTGTGTGAAGCTCGGCGTTAAATCATACTGTGTGAAAGTGCAAGCAGCTGATCCTGGTCCTGTTGTGACAGTGGCTTGGTCCTTTGTCGGGGGAACATCCACAGTAAATCTGCTCCACTCCCCTCTCACAAAGGGCTGCTTCCATTTATGGCTCCTGGGTGGGGGTGTATGTGCCGCTGAATCAACAATGAAGGGAACAGGACCTTGCAGACCTCTCTGAATTCTTTCTCAGGCAGGCCGTGCAGATGACACAGGGAATTCTGGGGATTCCTTTGTTATCCCTGCAAAGTGCAGAGCCATTTTTGCCCCATAGCAATGGAATTCCCTCCAGGATGTACAATCATGTCACGACAATCATGTTATACAGCAGGCAGGAAATGTACTTGAGTTGATAGCATGCCTTTCAATTGTTTAATATCAGTGAAGGTTTTTTTTTTTTTTTTTTTTTTTTCCACAAGCCAAAGAGGTTGTGGACATTTTCCAAACTGGTGGGCAGAGTGCAAAGGGGCTGAAACTAACAATAATTGTCATTAATAACATTATAACATGTTATAATAAGACATTTTATAACAATAGACGACTAATCTTGTTAATCTTGAAATGTTCCATGTTTTGTAAAACGTTGTATCACATTGGAACATAAAACGTTAAATAGGATATTTTTCATGCTACATTTAACATTTACCACATTATAACATCAAAAGGTTTCACGTTTAATAATATAAATAGTATATTGTTATCACAAGAAAAGTTTCTTGTTTTAATAAGTTAAAATATATTGCTATCACAAATGTTATAATGTGAATAACTGTCATGATTCTTGTTCTGCGTTTATGGTTTCCTGTTTGACTTTGTAATTTTGCCCTCATGTGTCATGTGTTGCTTTCATTTCCTCCTATTGTCTCATTTTCCCCCTTGTTTTCTTGCTGTCCACACCTGCTCTGAGTCTCCCTCTTTAGCCTTTCCGCTATTTCTGTGTCTTCAGCTTTTCCAGCCCATCACCCCCTTCCCTGTTTCTGGTGTTTTTTCATTTATTCACCTCACCTGTGTTGCTCCACCTCACTCCCCCTGAACCTCATCCCCTCGTTAGTTGTGTTTGTTTGTTCAGTTTGTTCTTGTGTAACCACCCTGTGTTACTCACTGGGTGTTATTTTTTGTTCCTGCCGTTGTGTTTCTGCTTAGCTCTCGTTATTACTGAATTGAACTTTGCTCTTGATTTGCGCTCAGTTCTTGGTTTGAACTTTGTAATTAAGAGTTTTTGCATTTCTTGGTTTTTAGATTATTTCAGTTTGAGTTAATTAAGCTTGCCTTTTGTTTCTTGGTCCTGCCTGCCTCCTGTGCGTTTCTGCGTTTAGGTCCTCACCTTTTCACAAAGTGTAACACATAACAATTGTTATAACAATAAACTTTTCATGTTATAACATGATACTTTTACTTTGTGCAATCATTCACATTTAAAAAAAAAACATTACAATTAGGTAAAGGTATGAACTGTAGCAAAATCAAGCATTTAGCTGTAATCTTTAACACTTATAGTCACATTGTGGAGCATCACGCATTAACCTCACATCTGTTATTAGCTCCAAACTGAACACTTCCTTCCAATTGTTATTGTCTTGCCTGTGCTCGTCATTAAAGCCTTTGTTGTTAAAAATAACTTCTCTCCAGGGAAAAAAGCCGCCATGACTAATTCTTAGGAAACACATGCTCCATCATGAACACCATGTTGAGGGTTTCCAACTCCACTTATGTCCGGAGCCATGCAGCACACGCTCAACCTTTCAGACAGCGAGGTCAAGAAACACTTGGTCAATCATTTCCATGTTTGGGAGCGTGTTTTATTTGCTGACTCAGTGTCTTGGGCTTAAAGTCATTCTGGATAAACCCCCCACAGTTGCTTTGGTTTGTTTGGAAGCATTTCATGGAGGTGTTTAAACTCTTAAGCCAAAGCTGAAGAACTTGCAGTAATGTGATTCGACTAAAAGGGTGAGTTGCCAAGGTGATGAATGCTCCAATAGACCCAGCAGGAGACCAGAGGAGAGAATCCACTGAGAGCCAAATCACTCGACTGAGCTAGAAACCTGCCTGCATCACACACAACAGGGCCATTACAACACCGTTGAGTACAGGACATTATAATAAACAATCTTACATCCATTCCTCATACCCAGGTACACTGACATACTATTATGTGTCATCAAGTATACTGTATCAATTCAAAAATGAGATACTACTTTTATACTTGGGTACCTTCATTAAAAAGCAGGAAGCAAAATTTTGAGGGTTTTAAGCCGATGTCTTGTTCATTCACTCTCACAAAGTAAAATCTCAAAATTGGTCAGTATCACGATGAAATACACAGTATAAAGTGCCAACAACCGTCAGAACCTGGGTATGATCTTTGAGCATCTGCCACACAGAGACCATACAGAAGAAGAGCAAGCAAGGATTTAATAGTGAAAACCAAAAGCTGTTTAAGACTGAGAAGGAAGTATAACCTTTGTCTCTGTTGCAGTGTGTGTGCAAGGTCAAATTCTTGCCAACTTCTGTTAGCTTTCATACTAAGCTCATTAAAACAGCATAATCATTGTTCTACACGCAATTGATTATGGGGAAAAATGCACTATAATCTGATCTCCTCAGGTTTGTTTAGGATTTCAGACTCTATGTCCTGAAATCAATAACAGTTTGAATTGAATGAGTTAATAATCGGTGGAACATCCGTTCTCAGTGTGAAGAGCTGTCCTCCCCCTCTGGCTGCACTCCTGTATTTCCATTATATTGTAACTTTGGCAGTGGACAGTGCCAGTGTCATTGTAAACAGACAGTAGAAACTGTGTGGTGTTATTGAAAAGATCTGAGTTTTTGTTTGCTTTTTGAGTATCTGCAATACAAAAACCAAGATAACAGATGCTGCGGATCAATAACTCCACTGAATGTCAGGGTTGTTATCTTTCACAACGACTTCCTGTTTTGTGCACTTTGATTCCTCAAGACAAAATGTCAATATCAGCCGCTATTGTCAATTCATGAGCACTCCACACAACCTTATAATGGGAGAAGAGAGTCTGCCTGAAGGCTACCTCATAATTATATGGACTGTGTTATACACTGCATATAGCAAAATGTCTTTAAAATAAGTATGAAATGTTTCTTTCTTTGCTTGTTCGCTGACTGATGATTCAATACCTTGTGTTTTCTGTTCATACCCACATACCCTGGCTTCCTTACATTGGTAACTTGTTTGGACTGATTTTGAGATTTTATTGATTACTCACAAAGGCCTGAGACTTTTTTCTTTATTTTTTTTTTACAGATCTTTTATTACCCTATGTCCCTTTCCCGCTCCCTAAGATCCTCGGATACATCATTCTTTCAAGGTCTAGATTAACACACAAAGGTGACAGAACCTTTGCAGTCAGGGCTTCTAGCCTTTGAAATTACCTGCCTGAGGAGATCAAGGCTGTAAACTCAGTCTTGTCTTTTAAATCACTTTTGAAAAGACAGTTTTGTAAAGTCACAATAGATTTGCTAAATTGAATCTATTCATCTCAGGGTTTATTACTAATCTATTCATATTTATAAATATTACACGCACTATATTGTACATACAATACAACAGTGTATATTATAATACACTTATTATACGTACATATTATATGTATGGTATTTATATGCATTTTACATTATATACAGATTATGACCCATTATATGATATTTAAATTGTGTAGTTATCATTGTGTAATAATGTGCTTATTTGTATATAATTATAGTATTACTACATAATAAATGTAATGGTAAAGGTTCATTTTACAATACAAGGGTTGTAAAACGAAGGTGTTTTTAGTCCCTTTATGCAACAAGACAGAAATATTTAACAAATTAAGCAGTCTGATACATGTACTTAAATAAAGGCTACATATAGTCTTTGTGTGTATATATATATTTTTTATATATTGTTATATTTATATATATAGTCTTATATTCACATGTACACCTTGAGATTATTCTATACAATCCAAGTGTTTGTGCAATAATATTTAAATACTTAATACTTATTGGTATCCCACATGAAGGTGAATATAGTGTACTTTTTACTTCCTGCTTATCAGTTTCATTGTCTGCAGCTTTATCTTTCATCACTTTTATTTTGTCTGCTTTGAACTCTTGCTGTAACAATTTAATTTCAACAGCACAAAATCTATTTAATCAAACCTGGTTAAGTTATTTGATTACTGTGGCAGAAGAAAACCAACACCAAACACTACTCTCTAAAATCCTAACACTGGAGCTGACCTTTCATCAAGGTAATGTAAGTTACCACACTGTTCTGACTACATCTTTGCAAAAGAGGATGTGAAAGAGCGCCTGGTGACTAACTTTGCAAGCTGAACATAAATTGTTATGGGCTGATGCTTTTTTCCTGCTTTACAGGCACTGTGCTTTTAACACCTGTTCAAGACAGAGTCTTTTGCTACAAGAATGACATAAGCTTGGGAAGCTAGAGGTATGATACTTTTTCAATGAAAATAGAAATGAAACTTTTTTTGTAAATGAAAGCATAAAAAGTATGACAGCTTTGCTTTTGGCTCTGACTTGACATATTTGATTCATTTTGACTTTTGTATTTTCCTGAATTGAAAAGAGGCTGTAAAACATTAGTAATACTGGGTTGTATTTTGTACATGCCAACTTAAGTTGTTTTGTTGGGTTCATTCTGAAAGTTCATATTTCCAGACCTCCAAGGTAAGAACCTTTACTCCCTGTCATAATGTGACAGTAGATTATTAAATTTTTGTCAAATCAAAAGATTTGAAATTTGCTAAAGCTACATCCTGGGTAATAATTTAAAGTTGTTAAAGTTGTTCAAATTTAATTAAGATTGGAACTGTTTGAAAGTTAAAGCTGTGATAAGAACGTTGTGATTTTACACTGTTGAAGTAATTTGGCGTGTTGCTGGGGTTGAGAACTCAAGTTCATGACTGAAACTCACTTTGATTTTGATGTGATTTAACATATTGATGATTTCACTGTGGTAGTGATCAATGCATTAATGGTAGATATAGAAGTTTGGGCCAAAATGGGTCCTGACAGAACCTGAGAATCCCTCAAGGACAGAGTGGGGTTTCCTCTGGAGTTGATTTTTTAGAAATTCACTCTGAGGTATGATAAGTCTCATATGATACATGCTACAGTGTATATCTTTATATACTTATCATTATATGTATGGTATATATGTACTAACATGTTGAACTAAGAGTAATTAATTAAACCAAACAAACCATACGCTGTGCTCATTTTAAGGTCACTTTTGTGTGTGTTTATGTATGGCAACTTGCCAAGTTCCTCAAGCACTGAAGAGATATTCAATAATGGATTGTAATTTTAATAAGGATTAGGCTAAATTATTGATAGCTGAGGAAAAAACAAGGAAAATAGTAATTTTGTCAGTTTTTACACTGAGAAAGGACAAAGATAAGCCAATATGAACTGGAAGAAAAGATGCTAAAAATACATGTAAAACTGTCTGACTGGTGTGCTGAAGCCGGGTCAGCAGAAGCTCCTGTAAAAATGTGATTTTGGAACACATGATAAGACTCGCTCACATCTGTGTCCTGTCATTGGGCATCATTTTCATGTCGCTGAGCACTGGGAAAATCCACAATAGCAGCTGCTCTGCAGCAGAAGAGAAAGCATCCAAATTATAATCAACCAACTGGGCGTGACCATCAAGTAGCTAAATCAACCATCTATTTCATGACAGGCTAAAAGAAAACATATGATAAGAAATGACTGGAGTCTGTTCTGTTGTGAATGCTTTGGCACATCTTGATGTTGACTATGAAGTCTGAGATTGTGGAAGTATGTTGTGAAATCCTCCCTGACCTGACCATCTAAAAATTTGATGACCTGTGCATTCCCCAGATGAACCTCCCTAATGTTCCAAATGACTTTGAAGCTTTTCTTGAGACGTATCTGACTATTTTATCCTCTAGCATCTCTGAACTGCCACAAGAAAACATGTTCTGTACTGTACATAAATGTACGTTTTGGGAAAAGTCTCCTTTCTTAAGGAGTCAAAGATAACTAACTTGGGCAAACAATACAGAGAAAAAGAGTTTGAAAAATGATTTGCAACTGTTTTGTAGTTGAACAAAACATACTTTTACACTTTCAAAGTTCACTGACCATCAGACGACCTCATCAACTGAGCCTTGATGAAGAGCCTGCATAGAGAAGATAATTGTCCACATGACTTCCATTTTGAACGATGAGAATGATTAATTAGACTGTTTTTTTCAGCCTCTACGTGACTTTGACTGGACAATTTTCGCTCACTCTGGCTATGATAACAGGCAGCTGAATACAGAGACTGTGCTCCACTAATGAGCAGTGACACGCAGCCTCATTGGCCCACGATGGGAGGGGTTTGCTTCCCTTTCAGGAGAACAATGGACAGATAGAAGCCTCCCTGGACTGGATTGAGGGGTCCTGCTGCAGAGTCACCACAGAAAACCCATCATGACAAAGGGGCAGAATAAAGGAAAATGCAGCATGCAGTGAAATTGATCAAAATGAATACATATATACCGAAAGAGAACAACAACTGCATGAAAGCCTTTCCCAGGCTAAAGAAATTTAAAGAGGCGTTCCACCAATTTTACTGATGAATATTATTATGAAGGACTGTGGTGTATGATGTTATAATATATATGTAATAATATATTGATAATATATTGAAATACATGGCTGTTTACTAGACAGGGAAGGTGGAAAACCTTGTCAAATTGCGTTGTGGAAATTATGGGATCCAACATTTTTAGAAAATAGCCCATTCTATGAACCAAACGTCAAGATGTGCTTCTGTTAGTTTCATTTGGATTTAAATGTATTTTTGAATTATTTTTTTAAAAATGTATTTATCTATTTATTTTTTGGTGGCTTGAAATCAGTGACGTCCCATTGGATTTAACATTAAGTGCTGTGTCTTGTTAAGTGAGAGGGGTTTGTTTCTTTGTTTCTTCGTTTCTTCATCTTTCTCTAGCTTTCCCTATCTCCCTCAACCATCCATAAACCATCAACTTATCATCTTTAAGATTCAGAAATGGTACTATTTGAAAAAGTTCACGAGTCTACCGGGGCAGTATCAGGTATTTCTTTCATTTGTTGAAGTGAAGTGAGTTCTGATGTATAATTTCTGAGACATGATTTGAATTACCTGTCTGCATTCATTTTAGGTTTTCAGGAGAAGTAGTACTAGGTTTGTTCTTCTGGCTGAGGTGAGAATATTCCCTTTTTAGAAAATATTTATAAATACATAAACTGTTTATAACTAATGTGTTTTTTGTTTGTTACATTTATTTTACTGAATATCATTAATTATGCTACAAATTCACCTCTTTGTAATACTTTCTGAGCAGGTAAGATAAATGATCAATAAAATCACTAATAATGATATTATCATACAGCTACTAATACCTTGTCTCTGCAGGTAGGACTGCTATCTGCTATCCTATCTTGAACTGGAAAACAACTGACTTGACTATGAGCTGATCTGCATTAACTAAGGACAGACTAATCAATACATGCATTGACGCATAAAGTCCATCCCGGCTGCGTCAATAAAAGGAACTATGCTGCCATCTTGTGGCGATGAACTGAGGTGCCTCAACAAAGGAAGACAAAAGGAAAGGCAAGAGGAAAAGGGGTTGCAAGTCTGATTCCAAGCACATGAGGGCGCTGTAGCTTCTTCCTGCAGTCACCTCTCTGCATCAATCACAGGATTTGATTTTGAAACATCACTTTTGAATGCCCCTGTGACCGACCTTTAATTCCTCTGTGTGGTTTTGACTCGTCTTGAACGCGTTGCCTCGTTTTTTGGACAAAAATGTGACCAAGAATAAGAAATTATTCCATCAAAACGAGCACAGTGCAGAAAAAAAGACATAAATCTGCCTTATTGACAAGCGTAAAATTCAAATGTAGAGGGCAAACCGCCAATTTAATGGTGCATTTATCTGATGTGTGGTACATCCATGTGCTGATGTCACATTATCTTCTTGACGAATGGCTGAGTTGTGCACGGAGATGAAATACTCGATCTGTGTGAGAACAGACGTGTCGGGCCTGCAGGTTCGGTCACGGTACCTTTTCTCTGACTCTTTAGAGATGCTTTGATGGAAAACTCTCAGCAGACGACCGGGACAGACGGACCTGAACAAATAATGGAGGGTGGACGCGGTGGGGAGTAGTCAGTCGTGCAGCCCTTACTCATTGGTTGCCTCAGACACAGTAGCTCTCCCTCTCGCTCTCTCATAAATGCGCTCCCACCACCGACCGTAGCAGATAATCACAGGCCACTGTGAGAGGGACACACCTTCCGCTGATTTTGCCACAGTTTACACGGGGATGCTTTTCGATTCGCGCAAACGTATCATCAGTCCAAGATTCGAGTCGTGTTTTCAGCTCGCGGTGTCGCAATTTGGCGATTTTTGCGCGTAAGGCTATACGAGATCGCTCCGCTCCAACTCGAAGATGACCGGGGTTTTTGAGAACTTAAATACTGATATGCATTCGAACCAGATTACCTCCAGCAGTTACCACAGCTTGCACAAATCGCAGGAGTCCCCGACTCTTCCGGTGTCCACGGCGACAGACAGCAGCTACTACAACAGCCAGCAGCCGGGCCACTGCGCCGGGTCTCCGTTCGGCCAGCTCGGCTCGTACCAGTACCACAACGGCGCCACAAGCACTGTGCCATACAACGCCAAGTCCTACGACCTAGGTTTCAACTCCTCTTACGGTGCATACAGCTCCTACGGCTCCAACTCCTCTCCTACTCCAGCCGAGACAGGTAAGGGAACTTTTTAATTGTTGTTGTAATATACATTTAAATCCCATTTAATGTTTTTGGTTGGGTTTTTTGTTTTGTTTTTTTGTTTGCTTGTACGAGAGACAAGCTGAATCACACGTAACACATAATTGACACGATGATTATTGTGTGGTCAGAATTATGAGGCACGTGCACGGATGCGCGCAACATATTAATAGCCCACGTTGAAATGCTTTTAAACACAACTGTCAAGGAAGCACATTCTGACAATTTGATTTTTGTATTGTTTAACTCGGCGTTATAAAATGAAAGGTTGATAATACAAAATGAATCATACCAAACATAAACCGACCCCTGCGTAAAACGCGTAATAGATTCTGGCAAATGAAAATGTCAATATTGTTCATGTCTAACATCTCTTGCGTTTGAATGTGCCTTCAGAGAAAGAAGAGAGCGAGCCAGAAATCCGGATGGTTAATGGAAAACCAAAGAAGGTCAGGAAACCTCGAACCATTTACTCTAGCTTCCAGCTGGCTGCACTTCAACGGAGGTTTCAGAAAACGCAGTATCTGGCTCTACCAGAACGGGCCGAGCTGGCAGCCTCGCTGGGCCTTACGCAAACACAGGTGGGTGCATCTGAGACTTGGGTGTCAAATATACACTTTATGTCAAATGTGGGAAGAAATTTAAACAATCAAACGGTGAGAGTGTTGGTTAATAAATTTCAATGCGTCTCCATTTCTTTCTCAGGTCAAAATCTGGTTCCAGAACCGCCGCTCCAAGTTCAAGAAGCTGTGGAAGAGTGGAGAAATCCCCCCAGAGCAACACGTTGTTTCCAGCGAGTCTCCCCCCTGCACGTCTCCGCCAACTACTGCCTGGGACTTTCCACAGACTCAAAGAATGAACAGTGTCAACCCCAGTTTACCTCAGAGCAGCAGCCCTCCCAACACGACTGCGCCTTCATCGTTTTTGGCAAACTACTCCTGGTACTCAACAACGAACTCTGCGACGCATCTGCAGCCTCTGGTCCAGCACCACCACAACGCCGCCATAAGTGCTGGGACGATATTCTGAAACTAAAAATCAAAACAAAAAGATCGGGTTAAAATCGGACAATACTGGTGGATAAAGAAAAAGAGAAAAAAGAAAAATGCCAATACCTTCATTTTACAGACCTCGTGTGTGCGCCATGCGAACTTTACGAGCAAGAAGTTAATCGGAGCCAGACAGGTTCATGGACCCTGCCGATTTTTCGCGCTGGCAAATGGTAGACACAGATTTCTACAGTTATTTTTGTATTTATTTATTTTGTTTATGTCGAGGGGATGAATGAACCACTATTACCCAAAGCAATCACAGCCTGGGCGCAAGCCTACTTTTAAGCGGACGTCACTTTTTTGCCATTCCTGCGAAATAAAACATTTGACCCGCAGGACAACCTGTCACAGATGTAGCACAAAGTTAACTGTATCGTGCCTTTTTCAATATGACCTCATTTTGTTGTGCGATAAAAACAGCTTACCTTTTATCCATTACACATGTTCATTAGTTGATTTGAATATACTGGGGGGTAAGTGTCTGAATCCACGTTTGTAAATATTTTACCACATCTTTTTGATATCTCATGTCGCTTCGACTCTTTTTTATGTTATCGGTGCAAATCCATTAATTAACCACCGCAAGCTACTGATTGTCCTACCCTCGGATTTACTTGTATCACACTTAACTGTATTTTTGTCTTATTTATTTTAGCAGTGTTTCATATATGGCCAGACGTTATTTAAATAAAAATGTTTTCTGTGCAAATGCAACTCTCTTTTTCTTTCCTAACAGCCATTTATTTACGACTGGGGAGATATATGCCATTGTCTTATTGCTTTTGCAACATAGGTTTATATGTACAAAATAATTGCCTGCCTGAATTGATGGCTTATTCTTTATCTTTTTTTTTAATCTTTTAAGAGCATACAATGAAGATTGGTAAATGCTGCATTATTTTTTTAATTTTCATATAAAGAGTCTATTTTCAGAAAGACGTCACAATAGCTTAATATTAGCTTAAAATGTAACCTGTAAAGGGAAACTCCATGGTGTCTTATAACGGGCTCAGACAGCTACAGACATGTTACAGTTATTTGTTTGTATTTATTTATACTATAATTACTTGTATATTGGTCGTGAAAGGCTTGGAAAAATGTTAAACAAAAAACAAAAATACAGAGGATTAATGCACACTTGTAGGCTAGCTAACACAATTATTAGCCTATAGCTTACTAGCTAACCTTTAGTTGCGTTGCTTAGCAACCATGTTAATAACAACCAGCTAACTTTAGCTTGAAGTTTGGACGGTTGGGAGTTTAAGCTAACTGGACACTTACTTTCAAGGTTAGACAACGTTACACTGAATAAAATATATTTCCTATTTAGTATTATGTTGTTTGTCATTACAACAGTGCTACAATAAGCGTAAAGGACCTTTAAAATAATCCCTCAGCTGTCCCAGGCTCCGTCAGCAGATGATTGGCCGAACCGGGGCTCACTCAGGCAGGCAGGCAGGCAGAGGGAGAGGCCCGGGGCGCAGGCTCAGCGGAGGAGGGAGTCGATACAACAACACGCCTTGGCATGCGAGAGAGGGGAAGAAAATGAGGGTATGTGGCTATACGAACCGAGCACAAGCTCCCTCAGACTCAGTGGAGTCAGAGAGCTGCTCACCAGACGTTTTATGAACTCAGCCTAACAAGAGGGAAAGAGAGGAACTAGGACAGCCCGGAGCGAAAACATCATGGAAACATTTCTCACGTCTCACAAGTGAAGCCTGTGATCTCTGAAGACGAGCAGATTGACCTACATTGTGTTTGTGGCTCTTGCAGGGCCTGTAGGCTACTTGGAAAACACAGGCACGCGTCCAAAAAACTAAATGTAATGCTGCCAGGAATTTTATTTGAGTTAATTCAGCTATTGTAAGAGGCTATTTTAACTCCGATAGAACGAGTGGGGGGAGCTTATTATTATTAATACGCGTCCCCATCACTTAGCGAGTTCTCATTCATGATCCACACTGTCTATCCCACACGCTTCCCTTCAAACGACCACGGGCCATAGAGTGGGATCGTTTCCTTCTACATAATTAGGACTGTAGCTTGTCAGCGGTTGCCTGTGTCTCCATGATGCAGCCTCCTCCCTGGAGCTGACAGGATCAGATCCCAGGCATGCATGCGTGCAGCAGGTCCAACCTAACATCCACATGCACACAGCCACATTTACATTAATGTGCACATTTGTAGATTTAATCGTCTATATTGTTATTGCACATGGGGTGCATGCATGACCACTGCACCATGAAGTAACACCATATTCACTCATGTGAACTAGTCAGCACAGACCTCTGAATAACACTTCAGTAAACTAGCCTGTTTTAGAATATCTATTGATTTATAGCACAAGAACAATCGTTTTAAAAATGGATTCCTGGGTGTTCTGTATCTCCCACCGCCGCTGTGGTTTGTAGCATTTTTCTAGGCAACTTGTAAATGCCATACCCCTTTATCCTAATTTATACCCTGATCTGTAATTTCATCCACATTTGCTCTGGTTTGAGCATTCTGGCTTTCAAATCTGAAAGCCTGCAATTACTATATAATTCTTCGCAATTTCAGATGTCCTAATATGGGGTGTTATTTTTTACACAAGACAATTTCCACGCTATTTCAAGCATCAACATTGTCAAAGTCGCATGTACATAATAAATGGGAATATCAATGCATAGTTTTTTAGCCTCACATCTTGACTCGACGATAATTATATCCGTGTGGGAGCCCCTACGCGGAATTAGCCCTTCTGAATTGCACGGTAACTGCTGCTTTAAATTAAAAAAAAAAAAAAAAAAAAAATTACTCATAATTTCCCCCCAAAGATTACCAAGATCTCGAGTGCACAATGTCATCAGCGTAATGAGGAGTAAACATTTATGCTAATAATCTACATTTTTTCCCCCATCAGCTATAAAGAGGGGGAAATAAAGCAGACATTTTTCAGTCATATTCTGAACTCTGTCTGCTGCTATAGCTTAGACCAACACATGGGACACATTTTGTGGTATTTAAGCGCTCGTTCCTTTTTTTCCTGGTGTCTGTGCCGCAGGAGGATGCTGCTGCTGCTGCTGCTGCTGCTCACATCTGCCTCCATGCTGATTTCTGACAACCCTGAGAGGGAGCTTCCTTTGTAAAGCCGAGAGGTGCGTATTTAAATTTTTATTCATTATATATATATATATATATTAAACATATTCATTAAATGTTGCTTGACGAGTGAATGCATTTTTTTCCCCAAGATGATTAAAAACAGGAAGCTCGATTTTTTTTTTCCCCCTTACGGGTATAATTTATCCCTTTTTTATTCCCCCCTCCCCCCCTCCGCCACATTTATTTATTTATCTTTATTGTCATTCATATCGGTGAATGCTTTCTGGGTTCCTTTGATGCTATTCTACAGACATATTTCAAAAATCTTGGAAGTCTACTGTGTATTTCATGTGCAACCAAAGGAGCTGCTTTTGTGCAAAATAAAAAAGAAGAAGAAGAAGAAGACGAAGACGAAGAAGAAGAAGAAGAAGAAGAAGAAGAAGAAGAAGAAGAAGAAGAAGAAAGTCCTATAGCTGAGAAAAAAGGCTCCGCGCACCGAGGGGAGGAAACGTAAGGAAGAGGGGAGACACACAAGTTGTTCTCTTATTCAGTCGCGGGCTGCTCTCATTACTCTTACATTGTGCTCGGGCTAATTCTGAAGCCTCTCCGCATTGACAACTCCGTGATGTACACCTGCAAGCAATTTGCCAGCCTTATACATAGGCTAAAGTCTGAAGGGAACGGTGACGAAATGGCAGCTCACCTATTTCGCCAAATTTTTTTTTTCTCTCTCTCTCGAAGCGCATTTTCTTTCAGAGCACTATCTCTTTTGTCAGGCGCAGAAAGATCCCTCCTTGCGACAAAAAAAAAAAAAAATGCTCATAATTACCTCAGAGATGGGAAACTGCATTAGAATAAATAAGGGGCGAAATTACTGTAATTATGGTGGGGTTTGATGGGCTCAGCTCGTATAATCAAGGGGAGAATACAGCGAAATAACACTGACCCTCTTGGATGTGCAGCTGCGCCTTTTCTAGGACTAGGTAGGCAGATTTATGTTCACTACAGCAGCAGCAGCACAATTCATATTCTTTTTTAATGGTATCGAAATATACATAGGCCTGCTCTACTTTACAAAGGACTGCATATGTTTGGAGGTTTTTACAATTACAATGGGGACAAGAAGATGTTACACAAGGTGCAGACAATATAGATAAACGAGGACAGAGATAATTTTTCATTTTATTCCTCGAGGCTGATTAGTAAATTTGATAAATGTCTGTTTTAATAATAATAATAATAATAATAATAATAATATTCTTAATAATATTCTTAATATTAATAATAATAATAATAATAATGAATTGTCATGGTTTCGAGCAATTATTTTGATACAATGCGAAATAAATGTATTTTTTTATTATGATGTTATAAATGCTTCTCTGGACTCCTGTCCTCTTAAAAAGGATGCTGTGCAGACGCACAAATTGCATTAAATGTGTCATTATAACTGCAAACAGCAATATATTCATGGAGAAGTTCGCAGCTGCAGGATAGCTGGAAACTACAATTCGCGCATTTACAAATTAATTTCCGGTTGTTGTTGTTTTTTTTTGTTTTTTTTTAAACAATTTATTTTTTCTTCAGGAAATAGATTTCGTTTGTATGATTATTATCATTATCATTTGTTTGAATCAGTGATATTTTACCCTGTGTAAGCAGCCAAGCGTGTTCGCGCGGACAGGTAAATCCACCTGTATCAACGGCTGTTTTTTTATGGCATTTTCCTTAAAGTAAATGGCATTAAAATTAAATAAAGACTATTTGTAGGATGAAGATAAATGTAAGCAAAAAAACCGGCGCTCTTTAAAATCTTATTTCTCACCACAATAGCCGCGTTTTAACACGTTTTACCAGACAAAAAACCCTCAAAAGGCTCACTGCGAGCTCGCGTAACTGGAGCAAAATGAATAAAGTGTGAAGAAGGCCTTTGAACTCTTCACTCTCACTGATCTCTATAATCCGCCCTGTGTCCCCCGCGCTCATCCACTCCTTTCTGCAGCACCTGCCTCTCGCGCAATTATTCACTTAACACACACAACTGATCGCTCTCATTCATTGCCGAAAAACGGGGGATTGTCGGGAGACAAATGGAAGGAAGATAATCTTTAAGGAAGGCTGAAAAGGAATAAGCGATGTTGTTGAATGAATCCGGGGTCTCCCGCGCGGCGAGCGCTTCAATCACATGCGCGTCGGACAAAAGAGTCGGTGGTTTTCCGCCGTCTTTCTTTTACGCGTGTTCATTTCTTGCGTTTCCACCATTCATCACGCTGACCCGCGTGTAAAGATATGTTCGTGTAGATGCATCTAAGAGTCTTTTTTTTTTTTTTTTTTCTTAGCCGCAGCGTCAGATTTCTTCCCTCCAGAGGTCTAACAACATCTGCAACCGAACGCTAAACACGGCCATAAATCTAAACGACGAGCCTTTTCGCAGCGCACACGGTGTCTGCTACAATAACCAACATGATACTGCTTTGTGTCAGCCCACATTAAACCTGCACCATGCTGAAGCCTTTTCTTTTCACATGAGAGGAGGGTGGAGGTGGAGGTGGTGGAGGGTGAGGAGGGGGGGTGGAGGTGGTGATGGGGGTATTTGAATCAGACACCTTTTTCCTTGACATAATTTAAATCATTTTTTTTACTGCCTTTGAAACTTTGCACAGTCTGTACATAAACTTCAGAAACAGAATAAATTAAAGTGATCAATACAAAACTAAATATCTTCTATGTTGACTAAAACACATCTCGACGAATACAGAAAGCCTAAAACCCTGTTTCACAGCGTATCCAGTACAGCACAAAAACAATCTGAAAATTATGTACAAAATACAGTGACAAAGGAGCTGCTCACCCTCACGATATTTCTCTTCTTCTTTTTTTTCTGTTTTGTTCTGAAGCAGCAAATTGTCAGGCCTTTTACACTGTTCACATAACATCGGGGCACGGCATAGAAAAAGCTCTGCTTGCGTTAGTGCAGCATGAACAACACAGTGTTGTTGTTTCACACACATGAACACAGACTGACCTCAACAGAAAAAGAAAAAAAAAACTCCTCTGAATAATTTAACTTAAATAACAAACACATATAAACAACATAGTAGCGAGTTGAGGCTTTGCACAATATGCTCCGTGGTTGAATGTATTCTATGGCCTGATGGTTGCTATTTGTTCATATTTATTATTATTTGGTTCAAGGATCAATTCTATGGCCTAATCGACCTTTTTGAGTTTGAGGTTTTCATCACCTTGGGCCCGACATCTGGTGTAAACAAACACGTGTTTCTTTATAAACAGAATAACTCACACAAATATGACTTTAAAAAAAAAAAATAGAAAATAGAAACTGACACAAAAGTGATAAACAGCAGCCAATAAAAGGATCCATTTGTCGACGCTTTCCGCTGACTGTCATGGACTTGTTGCCCTTGGGCGCATTGCGCGCCCTCTCAGTCTTTCATTCCATTGCTCGCCTTCATCCGGTATGAGGAGGCCACTGTGTCAGCTGGCGGCATGCGGCAGCTAACTCCGGGGTTGTTGTTGTGTGATATCAGCGCTGGCTGGGCCGCGCCGAGTGGCTGCAGGGCCCCTTCAACATCCTGATACACGAGCCACGGCAGGGCTGAGGTCTCTGTTCTCTTCACATGAGCTGTGACTGTTGCATAGACTCTTGGTGTGTGGTTGGATACCATGAGGTGTAGCTGGGAATGTAAGATCCGGTCGTCCCCACGGACGTCTTCACGGTGGTCGGCGAGCTCCAGACAGGTGCCACCGAGGGAGAGCCGCTCGACAGTCCGCGGCCGGTGGCTAAAGCGTTGGCGTCAATCGTGCCTCCGCCTTGCTTCATCAGTTTCTTGAATTTAGAGCGTTTATTCTGAAACCAAATCTTCACCTGGAGAGACAAAGGAAAGCATTTTGCGTAAGAAAACACTGGAGTGACCTTTTTACGCACGTTTTACGCACAGCTCTACGCACACAGAAGCTTTCATCATCAAGTCAAGAGCATAAATATTGAAATACAAATATCTTGCCCCAGATTCTGTTGTTTACTGTATTGAGATGTCATTAACATTAAGACATGCATGACTGGATAACATTGAGAGAAACAAAACCAATAGTCGACTGGGTGTCAAACAATGTTGACGTTGCATATTAATTATAAATTATAAACAACAATAATAATAATAATAATAATAATAATAATAATAATAATAATAATGGTGATGATGATAATAATAATAATAACAATAATAATAGTGTATGTCGTGTATACAGAAGCTGTGTGGGAGTGTGTGTTCGTGGACTTGCCTGTGTCTGAGTGAGACCCAGCGACGCTGCGAGCTCAGCCCTCTCCGGTAAAGCCAAATACTGAGTTTGCTGAAACCTCCTGTTCAGAGCTTGAAGCTGTAAACTGGAATAGATAGTCCTTGGTTTTCTAATCTTTTTCCCTTTCCCGTTGAATCGCACCTCTCCGCCCTCGACCACTGTGTTTTTCTCTGTTTCTGGCGCTGCAAAGACAGAAAAGAGCGAAGAGATGGGGGGGAAAAATGAGGAGGCAGTTGTAGCCAACAGTGCTGCGCAGCTATGAATACTCCAGCGCAAGTTTTACAGGCTGTACTTTAGGTATAATTACCCTTAATTGCATACATTGTTTATAGCGTTACGCAATAAATAATTACCAAGCCTAATTCCAACATCTGGCTCGTCTTTTCCGCGCAGCGAGGACCGTATACAGCAGAGAGCCGTGCCAAACACAGAAAGTCGATATTTAAGATCCAAAGATGCTGTTGCACACTTACCTGCGTCCTCTAACCGCGTCTGTGTCAGCGCCGAGCTGTTTTGGTAGGTCTGTACTGTGCTGAGATATGGACTGGTGGAATGGCTGCCGACGGAGTTTACGTATGGATAACCCAGAGATCTGGGGAACGATGAGGCAGGACTGTAGCTGTCGTGCTGGGTATGACCTGCAGAATGTAAACAGTGCATGGGATAGTGTCCGTGAGACATGGAGGGAGGCGACATTTGTTGACTCGGGGGTCCAAACTCCATGAAAACGGTTTTTCCTGAGGCAGGGCTATTAAGACTTTCTGGAATTGTAGTCATTGTCATCTCTTCTTGCGGTTCCCCTTGTCTTGCTTTTGTTGTTTTCCTTCTATGATCTCAGTGAAGGACGGGTCCCAATTTAAGCCGAACTGATTTTTTCTCTTTCCATTCATAAGAAAATGTAGTTTGTGCCTGTGAAAAGTCCTAGGTATGATGCTGTGGACCAAGACAAACTCGCTCAAAGGTTTGAATCTCGGACTCATGAATATTCATCAAAGACTGTCGCTGATTGGTCCACTCTCTCCAAGAGGGAAGCCGATTGGCGACGCTGGGGCTGGGTCCGAAGAACCTGCAAAGTCAAGGAAAACCATAAAACCTTTATATTATTCCCTCCTGACATGTCAACGATCACTGTAGACATTATTATTGATATTATTATTATTATTATTATTATCATTATCATTATTAATACTATTATTTTCAATTTATCACCAACATAAGAACATAGACGCCACTTTTTTTGGATATGATCGGATGCCATGCGGTGATTACATATTTTTTCTGATCCACTCCTCTAATAATTGAAATATATATTAAAACACTGGCATTTATTCTGGCATAGGGCGCGAAAAAAAGCAAATGTAAAATCATTTCAAAATAAACGTCATCTATTCCACATTAAATAATATTCCCAGCCTCGTTAAAGCAGACTCCAGTTCGATCAAAGCTTCTTTTCTCTCTCTCTCTCTCTCTCTCTCTCTCTCTTTTAATCATTATTAAAGCTTCTGATGGAAGGTGTATTAGCATAACACTACTGATCAATTTTCATAAGTAGGTCTGTAATTAGTCATGTGTTTAACACTTACAGTGGCTGAGGTCTCGGTTACACCTGGCACAACAGTTCCGCTCTGATGTCAAATTGTTGGTTCAGGTACAGGCCTAATGATGCTTTGTGACACCTGAACGTCAGCGAAAAAAAAAAAATACAACAAATTAAGCATTTCTAATTAACAGAGCCAATTTGCGATGAATCGAAAGTAAGCAGTAGTCGATTTTCAGGAGCTTTTTCCAAAAAATGGCTTTAAATGATGAAACCTCTCATGAAATAGATCCATGAGAATTGTTGGTTATATATATATATATATATATATATATATATATATATAGCCTGTGTCGCCTGTTTGTTGTCTAACACAGCAGCCTTTGAACGCACCTATTTTCTTATCACGTTTTAAACGCCTCCCAAAACGACTTTTTTCGCAATCAATTAACGGTCACAGTTTTTTTTTGTTTTGTTTTTTTGTTTTTTTGTTAAACACTGGCACCTTTGATTAGCATGAACCTAAGTGAAGATCGGGGGTGTGCGGCCCGCCTCCCACAGCCCCTAACAAGAATAATTATCCACGGACATTTGATTTAATTGAACTGACGACTGACTAAACACAGGAGACATTTTTTTTTTCCTTGAGCTGCAGGTTCAGACCTCAAGCAAGGACCACAGAGTTTAACCAGGCTGTATTAAACAAAAAAAAGAAGAAAAAAAAAAGAAAGAATATCTAAAAAGAAATGTGTGTCCACTTACTTTTAAAATATATATAAATATATATATATATCATGTGATGGAAAAGAAGCAGATTAATCCGGGGTCAGAGAGCCTCCGCATGGTGGTGAAAGAAGATGATGAGGAAGAAAAAGAAGAAGGGGAAGAGGAAGAAGAGGTGTGTGTCCAGCGGCTCTTCATTATTTTCGGATTCATTTGCAGGCTGCGGCTCTGGTCCCGGTGTCTGTGCGGAGCGGCAACACAGCCCCGGCTGCTGCAGCTCCTCCATCCGCAGCAGTCCCTCCATCTCCACCTGAATAACAAATTAAAGGCAGCTAAATTCCGTCACTGTGATTATCAGTGTAATTACATAATTGAACTCAAAACAGAACTAGCAAGTTGCACTGGGAGAAAAAAAAAAAAAAAGAAGACGTGTTATCAAAAAATGCAGGCGCTGACATCACGGCACGTGTTGCCACAGTGTGCCAGGCGGCTGCTCGGATGTCTGGATTTAAAGATTTCTGTGCAATATTAGGGCTATAACGAAAAAAAAGCTGGTCCCCTTGTCCCCCTCCTGAAATAGGCCAATTTAAAGTGATTTCTCTGGAATTACTTTCGAAAAAAAAAAAAAAAAAAAAATGCTTCAAGATTTCCTCTATCAACAACGACAATGATAATGGTAGTACAACCAATAATTATCATCTTCCAGAACAGAGGACAGATTTTTATGGGTACTTGGTGGGTGCGACTGATAACTGTCATTATTTTCCCACGATTATAGTATCTGCAAACTGGCACGCGGGCTGCGAAGCAGAACCATTAGCGGGGATGGAGGCAGAATTTGCAGGAAATTGTAAAATAATACCGCGAGTGTGCCGCTTTAATAATGGCGATAATAATTACAGGCTTTTTTGTTGGAGTAAAAGTGATTTAGGGGCTGAGCAGACTGCGCCTGCATACATCATATTTATTGATACTTTTCTGCTGAATCAATCATTTGCAAAAAAAAAAAAAGGGGGTGGGGGGGGGGGGGGGGGGGAGAGTGTTGATTTGCGTGACTGTTTGTGTGAAGGATTCCTCAAGCCCGTCCTCGGTGTCATTAGGGTGATAATATTACCACTTTAATTTATAATTCGGT